>NC_047144.1:450000-511105 GCF_009829125.3 Periophthalmus magnuspinnatus | reverse complement strand
CCACACCCCCTCACATCTCTCACGTCTGGAGTCAAACAAGCACCGGCCCCACAGGCTGAGGCTTAAACTCTTGTGGTTCTAGTCTCTAATGTCCCTCTGTCTCCTCAGTCTGTCCCTCTGTGGACTGTCCCCTCACAGCTGTGGGCCTCTGGCCTCAGTCCTCAGCTCCTCCAGTCTCACACACCTGGACCTCACTCACAACGACCTCCAGGACTCAGGAGTGGAGCTGCTGTGTTCTGGACTGAAGAGCGCCCCCTGCAGACTGGAGACGCTCAGGTGAGGTGCTCCCATGATGCACTCTGCCCCCTTGTGTCCACATGAGTGTAATGCTGTGTCTTTAGGCTGTCTGGATGTCTGGTCTCACAGAGGGGCGGGGCTGCTCTGGCCTCAGCTCTGAGCTCCGCCCCCTCCCACCTGAGAGAGTTAGACCTGAGCTACAACCATCCAGGACCCTCAGCCGAGCTCCTGACCGCTCTACAGGACCAGCGCCCCCTGCTGTGTGTCAGGTGAGAGCGCCCCCTCCTGTCTGGCACACACACAGCAGCACACTGGAGGTGAGGCCTTTAGGCACAAAGGCAGAGGAACCACCAACCCTCAGGCGACTCCCAGCTCCACCTGCATTGGTCCAGATGTTGGACCTGGTTCATGGATCATATCTGTGTAATTACTGGACCTCACAAGAATCAAACACTGGCACAAAGTTCAGTAGTAGTAGTAGTAGTAGTAGTAGTAGTAGTAGTAGTAGTAGTAGTAGTAGTAGTATTTGTAGTAGTATTTATACCTGTGTACGGCTCATTGTTGGTCATTAGAGTCTGAGCAGAGACATGAACTTTGACCTGAGTCTATAAAGTGAAATGTATTTCCAAAGACAAAATAAAAAGAGTGAACATGGAGAATATAAAGGAGAGGAGGAGACAAACATGTGGACAATTCACATCACTGCTTTAGAGCTGAAACATCACAACTGAAACTGACATTTAAAGACAAGTGATTCACACTCATGTCATGTGTTTCAGTCTGATGTTTCAGTCTGATGTTTCAGTCTTTGTCTTGTGTTTCAGTCTGATGTTTCAGTCTGATGTTTCAGTCTTGTGTTTCAGTCTGATGTTTCAGTCTGATGTTTCAGTCTGATGTTTCAGTCTTGTGTTTCAGTCTGATGTTTCAGTCTGATGTTTCAGTCTGGTGTTTCAGTCTGATGTTTCAGTCTGATGTTTCAATGTGATGTTTCAGTCTGATGTCGTGTGTTTCAGTCTGATGTTTCACTCTGATGTTTCAGTCTGATGTTTCAGTCTGATGTTTCAGTCTGATGTTTCAGTCTGATGTTTCAGTCTGATGTTTCAGTCTGATGTTTCAGTCTTGTGTTTCAGCCTGATGTTTCAGTCTGATGTTTCAGTCTTGTTTCAGTCTTGTGTTTCAGTCTGATGTTTCAGTCTGATGTTTCAGTCTGATGTTTCAGCCTGATGTTTCAGTCTGATGTTTCAGTCTTGTCTTGTGTTTCAGACTGGACCATGCTGGAGCTCAGTGGTTAACCCCAGGACTCAGAAAGTGTAAGTTTTGAGAAAGTCCATTTGAAACAGACACTTATTTAAATGTATAAAATGGTCCAAGGACCTCACATAGAATATATATTGTTGTGTGGCCTCAGACTGTGAGGTCCACAGCTGTGTCCATGACTGAATCCAGAGTTCTTCTTAAAGCAGATCCTGAAGAGTCCAGTCTGGAGCTGTGGAACTGCACTCATGTTTCAGCTCAAACACAACAGTGATCTTCATTCTTCTTCTGGAGACAGTGGATTTAAACCAATCCCCTGTTCTCCTCAGGAGGAGCACAGGAGGAGCACAGAGGAGTGTAGGAGGAGCACAGAGGAGTGTAGGAGGAGCACAGAGGAGCACAGAGGAGTGTAGGAGGAGCACAGGAGGAGCACAGAGGAGTGTAGGAGGAGCACAGAGGAATGTAGGAGGAGCACAGGAGGAGCACAGGAGGAGTGTAGGAGGAGCACAGAGGAGTGTAGGAGGAGCACAGGAGGAGCACAGAGGAGTGTAGGAGGAGCACAGAGGAGTGTAGGAGGAGCACAGGAGGAGCACAGAGGAGTGTGGGAGGAGCACAGGAGGAGCACAGAGGAGTGTAGAATGTGTGGAGTGACGTCACTTTGTCACTGCAGCAACAAACTCAAGTTTTACACTGAAAAGAATCTGAAATAGATGTGAGGAAATATAGAGGAAATATAGAGGAAATATAGAGGAAATATAGAGGAAATATAGAGGAAATATAGAAGAAATATAAAGGAAATATAGAGGAAATATAGAGGAAATATAGAGCTGAAGCAAAAGAAACATGAGCCAAATATAAGACATGATTCACAAATAAAATCATCATAAATAATGGACTTTAAATCTTTCATGAATAGATTGACTCATATTAAACTATAATTAAATGTGTGTCTCCACATGGGACTAACTGCTGCTGTGTTGTGTCTTCTCTCCATCAGATTTCTGTGATCTCACTCTGGATCCAAACACAGCTCACAGAAAACTCAAACTGTCTGACAACAACAAGAAGGTGACACATGTGACAGAGGAGCAGCCGTATCCAGATCATCAGGACAGATTTGAGAACTGGCCTCAGATCCTGTGTTCCACTGGTCTGACTGGTCGCTGTTACTGGGAGGTCCAGTGGAGTGGATGGGTTGATATATCTGTGTCTTACAGAGGAATCAGAAGGAAAGGAGACAGTGATGACAATTTGTTTGGAGCCAATGATCAGTCCTGGAGTCTGTTCTGTTCTGAAGATGGTTTCTCTGTTCATCATAATGACAAACACACTGACCTCCCTCAGCCCTGGTCCTCCTCTTCTGGGACAGTCTCAGTGTTTGTGGACTGTCCTGCTGGCTCTCTGTCCTTCTACACAGTCTCCTCTGACCAACTGACCCACATCTACACCTTCAACTCCACCTTCAACTCCACCTTCAACACCCCCGGCCCTCACACTCTGCTCCCTGGGTTTACTCTCTTGTTTTCTGACTCCTCAGTGTCTCTGTGTCGCACAGACTCACCCTCCTCTGTGTAAAATACAACAAATCTGTACAAAAATCACTGGAAATGTTCATTTATTTACTTTTTTTAAAGTCCCTGTTTAAAAATAAAGAGTAAAAAGTGACAGTATTTGTTTCATATTTTCAGATCTAATAAATCTCCAAATGTGGTGATTTTAATAAAGATTTGAGCTGAATTTTGTTTTGTTTTTTCTTTGTATATTTTTGTTTAAATTCTGAACATGTTAAAAATAAACCTCAGCCTTTTCAGCAGATCTCACACAATCAGAAAAATACTTTTACTTTTCTTTTTTTTTCTCTCTCCTCAGTGTCAGTGTGTGTGTCCTGACAGCAGAGGGCGCACACACACACACACACACACACACCCCTACACACACCCCCCACATACACATATACATGCACATATACATGCACATATACATACACACACATACACACACACCCCCACCCCCACACACCCCTACACACATATACACACACATACATAATAATATATACATTATATAAACATTATAAACATTATATAAACATTATAAACATTATTTAAACATTATATAAACATTATAAACATTATTTAAACATTGTAAACATTATTTAAACATTATATAAACATTATATAAACATTATTTAAACATCATAAACATTATATAAACATTATTTAAACATTATAAACATTATATAAACATTATAAACATTATTTAAACATTGTAAACATTATTTAAACATTATATAAACATTATATAAACATTATATAAACATTATAAACATTATATAAACATTATTTAAACATTATAAACATTATATAAACATTATAAACATTATTTAAACATTATATAAACATTATAAACATTATTTAAACATTGTAAACATTATTTAAACATTATAAAAACATTATTTAAACATTATAAACATTATTTAAACATTATATAAACATTATTTAAACATTATAAACATTATATAAACAGTATTTAAACATTATTTAAACATTATATAAACAGTATTTAAACAGTATTTAAACGTTATTTAAACATTATATAAACATTATAAACATTATTTAAACATTATATAAACATTATAAACATTATTTAAACATTGTAAACATTATTTAAACATTATATAAACATTGTATAAACATTATTTAAACATTATAAAAACATTATTTAAACATTATAAACATTATTTAAACATTATATAAACATTATTTAAACATTATAAACATTATATAAACAGTATTTAAACATTATTTAAACATTATATAAACAGTATTTAAACAGTATTTAAACGTTATTTAAACATTATATAAACATTATAAACATTATTTAAACATTATATAAACATTATAAACATTATTTAAACATTGTAAACATTATTTAAACATTATATAAACATTGTATAAACATTATTTAAACATTATAAACATTATATAAACATTATTTAAACATTATAAACATTATTTAAACATTATATAAACATTATAAACATTATTTAAACATTGTAAACATTATTTAAACATTATATAAACATTATTTAAACATTATAAACATTATATAAACAGTATTTAAACATTATTTAAACATTATATAAACAATATTTAAACATTATTTAAACATTATATAAACATTATAAACATTAATTAAACATTATTTAAACATTATAAACATTATTTAAACATTGTAAACATTATTTAAACATTATATAAACATTATTTAAACATTATAAACATTATTTAAACATTATATAAACATTATTTAAACATTATAAACATTATATAAACAGTATTTAAACATTATTTAAACATTATATAAACAGTAATTAAACATTATTTAAACATGATTTAAACATAATATTCACATAGTTACACTGAACACAGACACAAAAAATCGTTAGATAAAACTAAAGTTTCTGTGTACTTTCTGTTTTTTCTTTGTGTATTTATTGTGTACTTTCTGTGTACTTTCGGCGTACTTTGTGTGTACTTTTTGTGTACTTTGTGTACTTTGTGTGTACTTTCTGTGTACCTTTTGTGTACTTTGTGTGTACTTTGTGTACTTTCTGTGTACTTTCTGTGTACTTTGTGTGTACTTTGTGTGTACGTTGTGTGTACTTTCTGTGTACTTTGTGTGTATTTTGTGTGTACTTTCTGTACTTTTTGTGTACTTTGTGTGTACTTTCTGTGTACTTTGTGTACTTTGTGTGTACTTTGTGTGTATTTTCTGTGTACTTTGTGTGTACTTTGTGTGTACTTTATGTGTACTTTGTGTGTATTTTCTGTGTACTTTGTGTGTGACTGAGTGCCATCACTCATGTCTCACAGCAGAAGGTTTGGTTGATCCCCGGGTCACCAGGCCTTTCTGTGTGGAGTTTTTCATGTTTCTCCTCGTGTCTGGATGGGTTTCCTCCGGGTACTCCGGTTTCCCCCATCAACCAAAACATGAACGCCCTTCGAGAGACTGTTGTTGTGATTTTGGGCGTTACAAAAATAAATGAATTGAATTGAATTGAATTGTACTTCGTGTGTACTTTGTGTGTACTTTGTGTGTATTTTCTGTGTACTTTGTGTGTACTTTGTGTGTACTTTCTGTACTTTTTGTGTACTTTGTGTGTATTTTCTGTGTACTTTCTGTACTTTTTGTGTACTTTGTGTGTACTTTCTGTGTACTTTGTGTGTACTTTGTGTGTACTTTCTGTACTTTTTGTGTACTTTGTGTGTATTTTCTGTGTACTTTCTGTACTTTTTGTGTACTTTGTGTGTACTTTGTGTGTACTTTGTGTGTACTTTGTGTGTACTTTATGTACTTTGTGTGTACTTTGTGTGTACTTTGTGTGTACTTTGTGTGTACTTTCTGTACTTTTTGTGTACTTTGTGTGTATTTTCTGTGTACTTTGTGTACTTTGTGTGTACGTTGTGTGTACTTTCTGTGTACTTTGTGTACTTTGTGTGTACTTTGTGTGTACGTTGTGTGTACTTTTTGTGTACTTTGTGTGTATTTTGTGTGTACTTTCTGTACTTTTTGTGTACTTTGTGTGTACTTTCTGTGTACTTTGTGTACTTTGTGTGTACTTTGTGTGTATTTTCTGTGTACTTTGTGTGTACTTTCTGTGTACTTTGTGTGTACTTTGTGTGTATTTTCTGTGTACTTTCTGTGTACTTTGTGTGTACTTTGTGTGTACTTTGTGTGTACTGTCTGTACTTTTTGTGTACTTTGTGTATTTTATGTGTACTTTCTGTACTTTGTGTGTACGTTGTGTGTACTTTTTTGTACTTTGTGTGTACTTTGTGTACTTTGTGTGTACTTTGTGTGTACTTTGTGTGTATTTTCTGTGTACTTTCTGTGTACTTTGTGTTTACTTTGTGTGTACTTTGTGTGTATTTTCTGTGTACTTTGTGTGTACTTTGTGTGTACTTTCTGTACTTTTTGTGTACTTTGTGTGTATTTTCTGTGTACTTTCTGTACTTTTTGTGTACTTTGTGTGTACTTTCTGTGTACTTTGTGTGTACTTTGTGTGTACTTTCTGTACTTTTTGTGTACTTTGTGTGTATTTTCTGTGTACTTTCTGTACTTTTTGTGTACTTTGTGTGTACTTTGTGTGTACTTTGTGTGTACTTTGTGTGTACTTTATGTACTTTGTGTGTACTTTGTGTGTACTTTGTGTGTACTTTGTGTGTACTTTGTGTGTACTTTGTGTGTACTTTCTGTACTTTTTGTGTACTTTGTGTGTATTTTCTGTGTACTTTGTGTACTTTGTGTGTACGTTGTGTGTACTTTCTGTGTACTTTGTGTACTTTGTGTGTACTTTGTGTGTACGTTGTGTGTACTTTTTGTGTACTTTGTGTGTATTTTGTGTGTACTTTCTGTACTTTTTGTGTACTTTGTGTGTACTTTCTGTGTACTTTGTGTACTTTGTGTGTACTTTGTGTGTATTTTCTGTGTACTTTGTGTGTACTTTCTGTGTACTTTGTGTGTACTTTGTGTGTATTTTCTGTGTACTTTCTGTGTACTTTGTGTGTACTTTGTGTGTACTTTGTGTGTACTGTCTGTACTTTTTGTGTACTTTGTGTATTTTATGTGTACTTTCTGTACTTTGTGTGTACGTTGTGTGTACTTTTTTGTACTTTGTGTGTACTTTGTGTACTTTGTGTGTACTTTGTGTGTACTTTGTGTGTATTTTCTGTGTACTTTCTGTGTACTTTGTGTTTACTTTGTGTGTACTTTGTGTGTATTTTCTGTGTACTTTGTGTGTACTTTGTGTTTACTTTGTGTGTACTTTGTGTGTATTTTCTGTGTACTTTGTGTGTACTTTGTGTTTACTTTGTGTGTACTTTGTGTGTATTTTCTGTGTACTTTGTGTGTACTTTGTGTGTACTTTGTGTGTATTTTCTGTGTACTTTCTGTACTTTTTGTGTACTTTGTGTGTATTTTCTGTGTAATTTCTGTGTACTTTGTGTGTACTTGCTGTGTACTTTGTGTGTACTTTGTGTGTACTTTGTGTGTAGTTTGTGTGTACTTTGTGTGTACGTTGTTTGTACTTTGTGTGTACTTTGTGTACTTTGTGTGTACTTTGTGTGTACTTTGTGTGTACTTTCTATGTACTTTGTGTGTACTTTCTGTGTACTTTATGTACTTTGTGTGTACTTTCTGTGTATTTATTGTGTATTCATTGTGTACTTTATGTACTTTGTGTGTACTTGCTGTGTACTTTCTGTGTACTTTGTGTGTACTTTCTGTGTACTTTCTGTGTACTTTCTGTGTACTTTCTGTGTAATTTCTGTGTACTTTCTGTGTAATTTCTGTGTACTTTGTGTGTACTTGCTGTGTACTTTCTGTGTACTTTCTGTGTACTTTCTGTGTAATTTCTGTGTACTTTCTGTGTAATTTCTGTGTACTTTGTGTGTACTTTGTGTGTAGTTTGTGTGTACTTTGTGTGTACTTTGTGTGTACGTTGTCTGTACTTTGTGTGTACTTTGTGTACTTTGTGTGTACTTTGTGTGTATTTTCTGTGTACTTTCTGTACTTTTTGTGTACTTTGTGTGTATTTTCTGTGTACTTTGTGTGTACTTTGTGTGTACTTTGTGTGTATTTTCTGTGTACTTTCTGTACTTTTTGTGTACTTTGTGTGTATTTTCTGTGTACTTTCTGTGTACTTTGTGTACTTTGTGTGTAGTTTGTGTGTACTTTGTGTGTATTTTCTGTGTACTTTGTGTGTACTTTCTGTGTACTTTGTGTGTACTTTGTGTGTATTTTCTGTGTACTTTCTGTGTACTTTGTGTGTACTTTGTGTGTACTTTGTGTGTACTGTCTGTACTTTTTGTGTACTTTGTGTATTTTATGTGTACTTTCTGTACTTTGTGTGTACGTTGTGTGTACTTTTTTGTACTTTGTGTGTACTTTGTGTACTTTGTGTGTACTTTGTGTGTACTTTGTGTGTATTTTCTGTGTACTTTCTGTGTACTTTGTGTTTACTTTGTGTGTACTTTGTGTGTATTTTCTGTGTACTTTGTGTGTACTTTGTGTTTACTTTGTGTGTACTTTGTGTGTATTTTCTGTGTACTTTGTGTGTACTTTGTGTTTACTTTGTGTGTACTTTGTGTGTATTTTCTGTGTACTTTGTGTGTACTTTGTGTGTACTTTGTGTGTATTTTCTGTGTACTTTCTGTACTTTTTGTGTACTTTGTGTGTATTTTCTGTGTAATTTCTGTGTACTTTGTGTGTACTTGCTGTGTACTTTGTGTGTACTTTGTGTGTACTTTGTGTGTAGTTTGTGTGTACTTTGTGTGTACGTTGTTTGTACTTTGTGTGTACTTTGTGTACTTTGTGTGTACTTTGTGTGTACTTTGTGTGTACTTTCTATGTACTTTGTGTGTACTTTCTGTGTACTTTATGTACTTTGTGTGTACTTTCTGTGTATTTATTGTGTATTCATTGTGTACTTTATGTACTTTGTGTGTACTTGCTGTGTACTTTCTGTGTACTTTGTGTGTACTTTCTGTGTACTTTCTGTGTACTTTCTGTGTACTTTCTGTGTAATTTCTGTGTACTTTCTGTGTAATTTCTGTGTACTTTGTGTGTACTTGCTGTGTACTTTCTGTGTACTTTCTGTGTACTTTCTGTGTAATTTCTGTGTACTTTCTGTGTAATTTCTGTGTACTTTGTGTGTACTTTGTGTGTAGTTTGTGTGTACTTTGTGTGTACTTTGTGTGTACGTTGTCTGTACTTTGTGTGTACTTTGTGTACTTTGTGTGTACTTTGTGTGTATTTTCTGTGTACTTTCTGTACTTTTTGTGTACTTTGTGTGTATTTTCTGTGTACTTTGTGTGTACTTTGTGTGTACTTTGTGTGTATTTTCTGTGTACTTTCTGTACTTTTTGTGTACTTTGTGTGTATTTTCTGTGTACTTTCTGTGTACTTTGTGTACTTTGTGTGTAGTTTGTGTGTACTTTGTGTGTACTTTCTATGTACTTTCTATGTACTTTGTGTGTACTTTCTGTGTACTTTCTGTGTACTTTCTGTGTACTTTCTGTGTACTTTGTGTGTACTTTGTGTGTACTTTCTATGTACTTTGTGTGTACTTTGTGTGTACTTTCTGTGTAATTTCTGTGTACTTTGTGTGTACTTTCTGTTTTTTCTTTGTGTACTTTCTGTGTACTTTCTGTACTTTTTGTGTACTTTGTGTGTATTTTCTGTGTACTTTATGTGTACTTTGTGTACTTTGTGTGTACTTTGTGTGTACTTTGTGTGTACGTTGTGTGTACTTTTTGTGTACTTTGTGTGTATTTTCTGTGTACTTTGTGTGTACTTTCTGTACTTTTTGTGTACTTTGTGTGTACTTTGTGTGTACTTTGTGTGTACTTTGTGTGTACTTTGTGTGTACTTTCTATGTACTTTGTGTGTACTTTCTGTGTACTTTATGTACTTTGTGTGTACTTTCTGTGTATTTATTGTGTATTCATTGTGTACTTTATGTACTTTGTGTGTACTTTGTGTGTACTTGCTGTGTACTTTCTGTGTACTTTGTGTGTACTTTCTGTGTACTTTCTGTGTAATTTCTGTGTACTTTCTGTGTAATTTCTGTGTACTTTGTGTGTACTTGCTGTGTACTTTGTGTGTACTTTGTGTGTAGTTTGTGTGTACTTTGTGTGTACTTTGTGTGTACGTTGTCTGTACTTTGTGTACTTTGTGTGTACTTTGTGTGTATTTTCTGTGTACTTTCTGTACTTTTTGTGTACTTTGTGTGTATTTTCTGTGTACTTTGTGTGTACTTTGTGTGTACTTTGTGTGTATTTTCTGTGTACTTTCTGTACTTTTTGTGTACTTTGTGTGTATTTTCTGTGTACTTTCTGTGTACTTTGTGTACTTTGTGTGTAGTTTGTGTGTACTTTGTGTGTACTTTCTATGTACTTTCTATGTACTTTGTGTGTACTTTCTGTGTACTTTGTGTGTACTTTGTGTGTACTTTCTATGTACTTTGTGTGTACTTTGTGTACTTTGTGTGTACTTTGTGTGTACGTTGTGTGTACTTTTTGTGTACTTTGTGTGTATTTTCTGTGTACTTTGTGTGTACTTTCTGTACTTTTTGTGTACTTTGTGTGTACTTTGTGTGTACTTTGTGTGTACTTTGTGTGTATTTTGTGTGTATTTTCTGTGTACTTTCTGTGTACTTTGTGTGTACTTTGTGTGTACTTTGTGTGTACTTTCTGTGTACTTTGTGTGTACTTTGTGTGTACTTTCTGTGTACTTTGTGTGTAGTTTGTGTGTACTTTGTGTGTACTTTGTGTGTAGTTTGTGTGTACTTTCTGTGTACTTTGTGTGTAGTTTGTGTGTACTTTGTGTGTACTTGCTGTGTACTTTGTGTGTACTTTCTGTGTACTTTGTGTGTACTTTGTGTGTAGTTTGTGTGTACTTTGTGTGTACTTTCTGTGTACTTTGTGTGTATTTTCTGTGTACTTTGTGTGTAGTTTGTGTGTACTTTGTGTGTACTTGCTGTGTACTTTCTGTGTACTTTGTGTGTAGTTTGTGTGTACTTTGTGTGTACTTTCTGTGTACTTTCTGTGTACTTTTTGTGTACTTTGTGTGTACTTTGTGTGTACTTTCTGTGTACTTTTTGTGTACTTTGTGTGTACTTTCTGTTTTTTCTTTGTGTACTTTGTGTGTACTTTGTGTGTACTTTGTGTGTACTTTCTGTGTACTTTGTGTGTACTTTCTGTGTACTTTTTGTGTACTTTGTGTGTACTTTGTTTTTTCTTTGTGTACTTTGTGTGTACTTTCTGTGTACTTTCTGTGTACTTTGTGTGTACTTTCTGTGTACTTTCTGTGTACTTTGTGTGTACTTTGTGTGTACTTTCTGTGTACTTTGTGTGTACTTTGTGTGTACTTTCTGTGTACTTTGTGTGTACTTTGTGTGTACTTTCTGTGTACTTTCTGTGTACTTTGTGTGTACTTTCTCAGCTCACAGTGTAAAGCCTCGTGTCCCACAGACCTGCTCACTCTGCACGCGCTGCGCTCTGATTGGACCAGGGCTGAACACGAGGCTCCGGGCCGCGCGGTGATTGGCCGAGGCGGATCAGACGCTGTGTCCGCTCTGGGTGAGTGTTTCTCGGCTGTGAACGGCAGTAACCCCCGGTGGGAGGGGTGGAGGGGGGAGGGTGGAGGGGGGAGGTGGCGCGGGTCTGGGGTGATGCTGTGGGGTGATGACGTCACTTTGGTGAATGTCACGCCAGCTGCGCGTGCACAGGACGCACACGCTGCTGGTTGGCGCGTGCACAGGTCACGTTTATGTGGAGTTTACTGCAGTTTGTCAGAGGTGGATGAAGTACTACTCTAAGTCAAAGTATCGTTTAAATCTACTCAAGTGAAAGTATTGAAGTACCCGAAAGTACTTCAAACGTACTTGAAGAATAAATTAAAAGTATTTACGTGGCTCTAGTGTCCTGCCTCCACTCTGCTGCCCCCCTGTGGCACCTGCTCTGACTTTAAAGCTGCACTATGTCACTTTACTCACAGATGTGAGGCTGGTCCCCACTGAGTTCAGACGGTCGCTGTGATTGACAGGTGGATGAGCCAATCAGAGACGAGCACGGTCTGTTCTGATTGGACAAAACAAAGGACAAAAGTGTCAGAGAAGAAAAACACAGAGGATCGAAGAGCGAAGCAAAAACTTCATCTGAGACGAGAGAAGCGTCATTTTATTTGTAAATGGTGGCGACCAATCAGCTGCTTCGATTCACACGAGTCACTGAAATAAACAGCTCTGATTGGACCATCCTGTTTGGTTCTGGTTGAGACACGGCGCAGAGTGAGACCAGACGTCCCTCTGTGAAACAACATGGACATGTCCCACATATGGCATTAAACTTATCTCCATGGTAACGCCACGGGCCTGTGGAGACAAGCCCGCCCCCACAGGGCGTGTGACATCACGTACAACAGTCCCGCCTCCTCTATTCTCTCTCTCTCTTCTTTTCTTCTCTTCCTTCTCTCTCCTCTCTCTGTCTCCCTTCTCCCTCTCCTCTCTCTCTTCTTCTCTCTCTCCTCTTCTCTTGCTTCTCTTCCTCTCTCTCTTCTCTCTCTCCTCTGTTCTCTTTTCTCTCTCTTCTCCTTACTTCTCTCTTCTTTCTCTTCTCCTCTCCTCTCCTCTCTCCTCTCTCTCCTCTTCTCTGTTCTCTCCTCTCCCCTCTCTTCTCTCTCCTCTCCTCTCTCTCTTCTCTCCTCTCTCTCTCCTCTCTCTTCTCTCTCCTCCCTCTCTCCTCTCTCCTCTCTCTGTCTCCTCTCCTCTCTCTCTTCTCTCTCCTCTCTCTCTCCTCTCTCTCTTCTCTCTCTCTGCTGTTCCACATTCCTCTGACACTGAATAAATCGTCTTTGTTCTGCTCTGAACAACGAGTCTGTGCCATTACACACTGTCTGCTGGTACTGGTGAAAGTACTAGTAGTAGCAGTAGTAGTACTAGTAGTAGTAGTAGCAGTAGCAGTAGCAGCAGTAGTAGTAGCAGTAGTAGTACTAGTAGTAGTAGTAGCAGTAGTATCAGTAGCAGTAGTAGCAGTAGCAGCAGTAGTACTAGTAGTAGTAGTAGCAGTAGCAGTAGCAGCAGTAGTAGTAGCAGTAGTAGTACTAGTAGTAGTAGTAGCAGTAGTATCAGTAGCAGTAGTAGCAGTAGCAGCAGTAGTACTAGTAGTAGTAGTAGCAGTAGTATCAGTAGCAGTAGTAGCAGTAGCAGCAGTAGTACTAGTAGTAGTAGTAGTAGTAGTAGCAGTAGTAGTAGTAGTAGTAGTAGTAGTAGTAATTTTAGTCCAGATTCATTATTTAATACAAATATTACTTCTGGCCTCAGACACATTGGTGAATGAGGCTAATGCTAATCGATGCTAATCGATCTGAGCTAGCATCTACTTTACCCCAGTAACAGTTAAATAACTTTAAAGTTGATGGTTCAGTTTCTACATCTGACATTGTGTCATTGGGCAAGACACTTCTCCCACTGTAAAACACGAAAAAACCAGATGACATGTTTTGAAAATATTGTGTAACTTTATTTATAACAGAAAACAGTTCATTCAGAATGACAACCTCTCGATCCAGTTTGGGTGGGATGCTAACGTTAGCTTAGCTTCAGACGGCGCTCCAGACACAAGCACCGCCGGCTAAAGTCTGAACCGTTTGTGTTATTCTGGACTTCTGTTGGCACGTTTATTTCCACAGTATTTTGTATTTTGAACTTTAAATATAATCAGAGGTGAGGAGAACGCAGAAACGTTTACTTCAGACAAATAACCGCAGTTTTAGCAGCAGGACAGTCGACTTTCACACGACCTTCAGGAATCTACTCTGGAACGTGTCTGCTCCGTTACAACTGGATCCGAAAGTGACAAAAACTTTAAAATATCATCACAGGAGTTTATTTTATGTATTTTTATCTTTCAGGCGACGTCACCGCTAAAAAATGGCTGGTGTTTTCCGTATCGCTTTACCTGGAATGTTCCACAGTATGACATTAAACACGTATCCACGGAGACGAGCGTTTGGCTCCTCCAGGTCCAGTTTATGCATCAGATCTACGGAGAGACGAGGCCGCTCGCCGTAGGCATGCATGTTCATACTGTGGAACATTTCAGCCATACATCCACGCTGCCATGGAGACCAGCAGGTGACGTAAATCCCACTAGAAATGTTACGCAGTGCAGCAATTATTATTATTATTATTATTACGATTTTATTTTATTTTATTTATGTATTTACAATCACAGCCTGTGTAAAGAAATGGACCGAGTGCGACGTCACCCGCGGCGTTCAGCTCCAAATGAAGCTCATCGAGGCTAGCGGCTATAGCGGCTAATCTGAAGCCGAATTCCACATTTAGAATTCTGACCGCGGGTATCCTAGCAACCAAAGAGCCAATCTGGAGCGAGGCTGTCGAAGGTAACGCCCCTTCTCGCCCACAACGCTGGTTTAGCAGGAAATGGGCGATTAGCAAAACGGTCAATCAAACCTGTTGCTAACGCTAACAGGAGCGACGTCGGGGACAGAAGGACCTGATTTGTCTGTTTTTAATGTTCATATCTTGATTTACAGACACAGTAGTGAAATAAAAGTGCGCTCGTGATCACTTCCTGTTCGTGACGCGGCGGTTAGCAGGTTAGCTACGTCCATTTCCATATACAGTCTGTGATTGCAGTGTTTCTGAAGTGTTAGCTATGGCTAGCATAGTCACTCGGCAGCGTGATTAGCGACGCTTCAGTAAACCCGCTCTGCTCCGCCCACCTCTGGTCGTAGAAGTTGCGTTGCGTTTTGCGTCTTGTGTTTTGATTGACAGTCTCTACGCGTTGATGCTACGGCTCCTTTAACGGTGAGAAACGTGCTCGGATAAGGCATTAGGTATAGATCCTGACAACGGGAGAAAGAACAGGAGAAGACACGCCCACTTTCAACGAGGACCAATGGCGTCTCACGTCAGGATATGTTCTGTAGTGTCCCTGTGTGTCAGATGCCCTCCCGGTGTCTCCGTGGGGTCTTAGTCTACGTAAAAGCTGCTCAGCCTGCAGCTTAACCCTCGACAAACATGTTATTAGTTTATCCGTTCATATCAAAATCTTCTCTCAAATGTGAATTCTTTAAGTGTCTTGATTTTGAAAAACAAATTCCAAATCTACTTAAAATATTTGACAAAAATAAGACTCAAAATTTGGTATTTTTTCAACATTTTTCAACCAAATGGTAAATTTTAAATACTTATTCTTCTTATTTTTGTTTCCTAAAGTTGACCGTAAAAATGATGTAATGGAACCGACGGCATAAAGATTTCTGTTTATCGATATCGGTTTTCTGGCGTGAAAAACCTCATATCGGCCGATCTCCGCTCCCATTGGTCCCACACGGAGGGGGCGTGTCTTCTTTTCTTACTTGGAATTTCAACTTGTTCAAATTAGCCAATCGTTGATGCAGCAATCAGAGGCCATTTGAATAAACAATAAATAACAAAACAACATAAATAATTCTCACATTTAAACACGTTTTCAAAACACTCCATGTCGTATCGGCAGAACGTCAAAGGGACCCAGACCACCGCCAAAACCGCCAAAACCGCCACGTTTCAAAAATAGATTTAAAACGACACATTTTAGCTCCAAATTTAGCAAACGTTTTTATTACAAAATTGTCGCGCGTGGATGGCAGTATTTTTTTCTACGATTTTAACCACATTTTGTGACCAAACAGCAACAACAAGGAGTATCATAGCAACCAAACAGCCAATCAGGAGCGAGGCTGTTGGGTAAAGTTAAGTACCGCCCCTTCCGTTGCTAAGCGCCCGCTCCCTGCTAAACCAGCGGTGCGAGCGCTTAGCAACGCCGTCCGTCAAACCTGTGCTCAAAAAACGTTTAAATCGTACAATACGTCCAATACGTATGCTATTGCTTTACCTGGAATGTTCCAGAGTCTAGCATTACGCCTCCATGGAGACCTCAAAGCAGCAGGTGACACCTCTGCGCTACTCCAGGTCAGATCTGTGCAGAGGCGAGCCTGCTCCCGGTTAAACTGTATCATTTAGCCCTGAAATGCCTGTAAGTTTATGATGTTTAAAATATGTTTAATGCCATACTGTGGGTTATTCCAGGCAAAATATCTCCATGGAAACAGGCAGGTGGAAGCGGAAGACGCCTCACCAGAAAAGTTCCATATTGTAACTTTTTGCGATGGTAAAATTCACTCCATCTTAAACTAAACGCTGATATAAATGAGACGTTACGTAAAGTTGTGCCTTTTTGACGCCGTCGTGTTTTTTTTCAGTCGACTGTTTGGGGCCGGGTCTGGATTCCCTTTTTTTCTGATAAATTATGTGCCGTTATATTAATTTTATTTTTTATTTTTTTATTTTAAAGCCAGCGATTTAAACTCGTCTTTGTAAAAACTCTCTGTAAACTGTGAGTGTCAAACGCCCCCTTCAAACCGGGCGTTTCAATCCATCTCCCATTAAGACACATGTGGCCCAAATGCCCGGGCTCTTAGGTTTTTATAGTTAAAGTTTCATTTTAATGAAACTTTAACTGAAATATATATATATATATTTTTTTACTATTTCGTGTTTTCATCAACAGTGAATTCCAAAACTTCTGCATGTGGAATATCTGCTTATTCAGAGATAAATAAATAAGGCTTTTTAAATATATTTGGTCCACATTGGCTCTATACAAAACTACTGCATGTACTACTACTACTACTACTACTACTACACTAAAATGCTAGCATGCTAACAGCGTATAAGCCTTACTTCCTGGTTCACATACAATAAAAATGTTGTTATAATTAGACACTTTAATGTAGTGTTCATGTATGGAATAATATTGTTGAGAAAAATCTGTGTTTATTTAAAGTTTGGGACAAAAAAAAAAAAAATCTACTGTGGATTGTGTAATTTCCCAGGTTTGAAGGGGGCCCTGAAGGCAACAGTCTGTGATCGTTTTCGAAATCCTGCTTCGTCCGTTTGTATCTCCACGTTTCGTCCTCTTAAATCTGAATATTAGTTGAATATAACACTTACAGAACATGTTTGGCTACGTGAAAAAAATTGCACACCAAAAAAGAGCGAAACTGCAGAAGATGAAAAGTTAAAATTACTTCAAAATCTAAAACGTCTTTGCATCATATCGTACAGTTAACGCAATCGGCCGACGACTTTTTGCGGTTTTACGCTTCTCTCGCACGTCAAAATGATTTCTCGAGTTACGGCTACAAAAAAAACAAAACACAAAAACACAAAAACAAGCAAAATGGGGTCAAAATTTTAAATGAAAAAAAAAAAAAAAAAACACTGGAGGAGTTAAGCGGTTTATTCCTCTCTCCGCGGGATTATGAAAAATATTTTAGCTGTTAAAACAACTGACAGTTTTCAGTTTCATCGCATGAGTGTCAGTTACCATGGCAACACGTTACGCCAGACCGTTTTAGCGTATCAAAATCAAACTAAAACTGGGTGAAAAAACTACACATTTTGCAAATCTGTGATCCGTATGTCACTTTTTCCCATTTTAAGGTATTTCTTTTTCAAAATAAAAGGCTAATGTGTGATTAGTTTAAAGGAGCGACAGTTGGCTAACACTAATAGACTACAGTTGGCTAACGCTAGCTTGTTATTTTAATGTTTTTGTGAGCAGAACTTGTTTATCGACACAAATCAGCTCACTTGTGCCAAATGTACGTTCTTTAGAGTCAGATTATGTTAAAATAATGTAAATATTTAATACTAAAACTAGCGCTAAACGGGACACTCTTTAAAATAAGCAAAACTGTCCACTTCCTGAATATTTTCAGACCAGTGTTGATCGATAAACTAACTAGCATAAGATAACATGGAAACATTAACTTAAAAACTTTTAATTAATGTTGAAAAGTACATTCTATCATCCCAAAAAATTGTTTGTTTTCACTTTCCTTAGTGTTGAAAATGAGTGTGAAACATTAGCACTGCAATGCTAAAACAAGCCTAACTTGAGTCTAATTTAAGTAGCTTCAGCTATAGCTAATGCTAGCGGTTAGCATTGCCCGCTAAGTGTTGCCATGGAAATTTGACCTCCGCCTGACGCCGCACGATGCCCTATGAAAACTATCAACATTATTTTGTGTTTTTGTTTTAACGCCCTCTCCAAAATGGCCGCCGCGAGGGGAGTCTCTCAGCCACGGTGCGTCCCGTCTCCGGTGCGCTGTATTCTGGAGTGGATGAGGTCCCGGGTCACGCGTTTGCGGTCCGAGGCCAGGCCCAACCAGCACATGGTGTCTATGAAGCAGGTGGTGAGGTTGACTTTGCAGCCGAACTCGCTGGAGGCGTAGTCGTACGGGAACGTGTGGTGGTAGTTATGGAAACCCTCGCCTGAAAAAAGACGACACAAGAGTTAAAAGTTTGTACGACAGTTTGGGTGAATCTCCAGTTTGTACTTCAGTTGGTGGAATAGTATCTGCTGTAAATATTAATATTAATTTTACAAAAATCAAGAAGACATTTGTTAAGAAAAATTTAAAATCTGTTAAAAAAATGACACAAAGTAGAGAGTCTCACACTGATGACATCACACTGATGACATCACACTGATGACATCACACTGGGAGAAATCCAAAAGTTAGCTAACAGTCACTCTTATTAAAATAAAAAACTAAAAATGAAAATGTATTAAAATAAAGAGATGTACAGATTTTTTTATAAGTAGAATACTTCAGTTTGTGACATTGTTTTGATTTTATTACACCTCATATTTAGCATTAGCGTTAGCATTAGCGTTAGCACAGAGACAAAAACATGTCTCTCTCTAAACACAAAATTGTCTCTGGTGAAGTGTTTTCATTTTATTTAACATCCTCCACCTGCAGCTCCCTGTCCTGTCTGACCCTGACCTCTGACCTCTGACCCCTGACCCCAAATTGTTTAGAGTCATATTAATCTTATTGTATTTAAACTTCTGAAGTCATGAAAAATTGTGTAAAAATCCTTCTCTCATTATTCTGGCATTTACCAAAAATAGAAATAATGTTAATCCAAAGTGAGTTTTTCTGGTCACAGTGACGTACGAGTCTAAACGTCTGAGCTGCGTCCGTCCGTCAGACTCACTCACCTTCTCTCCTGCTTTTACATTGTGGAATATTCCGCACAACAATGTGCTTCATTTTGCATCAACTCCCCATTCAGTGGGACGACTATTGTACCTGCAGCTGCCCCGGGACAGAAACGAGACCTGACCTGACCCGACCTGACTCGACCTGACCTGACCTGACCTGATCTGACCGGCATCTTTTCTCTAAACCGGAGTGAACTAAAGTTTGATTTATCGACTTCAGCCAATCAGACGGACTGAATATGACATCAGTGTGACATCATCATGTGTCACTGTGTGTGAGCCGCGCCATCACTGACCACCGCAATCACTGACCACTGCCGCCATCACTGACCGCCGTCATCACTGACCACCACAATAACTGACCGCCACCGCATCACTGACCGCCATCACCGACCACCACCATCACCATCACTGACCGCCGCCATCACCGACCGCCGCCATCACCGACTGCCGTCACTGACCACTGCCGCCATCACTGACCGCCACCATCGCTGACCGCCGTCATCACTGACCACCGCAATCACTGACCGCCACCGCATCACTGACCGCCATCACCGACCGCCGCCATTACCGTCATTGACCGCCGCCATCACTGGCCGCCATCACTGACCGCCACCGCCATGACATCACTGACCACCGCCATCACTGACCGCCGCCGCCATGACATCACTGACCACCGCCATCACCTTCCTCCCAGTGTTTAAACCATAAACAAATGTTTCCAAACTCAACAGAATCAAAAAGGTGATTCGTTTGCCCGTGGACGCTTGATTTTCAGCCCCTGCGCCGCGCTCTGGATGAAGGTGATGAAGACGTCGTTTAAAAAAGTGTACCAGAGTGTTCAGAGTACTGCACTCTGGGCCCTGTACCAGAATCCGTCACCGTGTACATTTTACTTTGAGTATTCAGTATTCTGTCTCGACTCACCGATGGCGCTGAAGGCCACAAACTTGTTCTCTCGGGGGTTGATGTTCTTGTCGTAGGGTCTGTTGCCCCACATGTGAGCGGCGCTGTTCACGAGCCACGTGGCGTTCAGGACCACCGTGTACCGCAGGAGAGACGGGACAAAGTACGACACCCACAGAGACTCGCCCCAAAAGTACCACGGCACCAGGGTGGGCACGAGGAAGCACATGAGCACCACGGACAGCTTGTAGTTCCTGAGGAAGAAGACAGAGGGGGCCAGTGAGTCAAAGGAGGCGTGTTAAAGTAAATGTACTTTTATAATAGACGCAGTGGTAGAAGAAGTACTCAACTGTACTTAAGTAAAAGTACAGACAACTCAGCAAAAGAAATACTCAAGTAAAAGTATCACATGACAAAATCTACTTAAGTAAATGTATTAAAGTATCTGTTTAAAATGTATTTTAAAAGTAAAAGTATTTCTTTCAGATTTTCAGATCTAATAAATCTTCAAATGGGATTTTAATAAAGATTTGAGACGAATTTTGGCTCAAGGTTTTCAAAATTAACCCTCAGCCTTTTCAGCAGGTCACGTTTAGACCCGGTTTAGTCCTGGTTTAGACTTGGTTTAGTCCTGGTTTAGTCCTGGTTTAGTCCTGGTTTAGACCTGGTTTAGACCTGGTTTAGACCTGGTTTAGTCCTGGTTTAGTCCTGGTTTAGACCTGGTTTAGACCTGGTTTAGACCTGGTTTAGACCTGGTTTAGTCCTGGTTTAGACCTGGTTTAGACCTGGTTTAGTCCTGGTTTAGACCTGGTTTAGACCTGGTTTAGACCTGGTTTAGACCTGGTTTAGACCTGGTTTAGTCCTGGTTCAGTCCTGGTTTAGTCCAGTAAATATTTTATAATCCAGTTTATGAGTCAAACTGAGATATCAACTGAACCGATAATTGATCCGTCAGTATCGTGTCGTCAGTATCGTGTCATCAGTATCGTGTCGTCAGTATCGCATAGTTGCGTCAGTATCGTATCGTTGCGTCAGTATCGTTGCGTCAGTATCGTATCGTTGCGTCAGTATCGTATCGTTGCGTCAGTATCGTTGCGTCAGTATCGTGTCGTCAGTATCGTGTCGTCAGTATCGTTGCGTCAGTATCGTGTCCTCAGTATCGTATCGTCAGTATCGTTGCCTCAGTATCGTCTCGTCAGTATCGTTGCATCAGTATCGTGTCGTCAGTATTGTATCGTGTCGTCAGTATCGTGTCGTCAGTATCGTATCGTGTCGTCAGTATCGTGTCGTCAGTATCGTATCGTGTCCTCAGTATCGTATTGTTGCGTCAGTATCGTGTTGTCAGTATCGTATCGTCAGTATCGTATCGTGTCGTCAGTATTGTGTTGTCAGTATCGTATCGTTGCGTCAGTATCGTTGCGTCAGTATTGTTGCGTCAGTATCGTTGCGTCAGTATCGTGTCCTCAGTATCGTATCGTGTCGTCAGTATCGTATCGTTGCGTCAGTATCGTATCGTTGCGTCAGTATCGTGTCGTCAGTATCGTGTCGTCAGTATCGTGTCGTCAGTATCGTATCGTTGCGTCAGTATCGTGTCGTCAGTATCGTATCGTGTCGTCAGTATCGTGTCGTCAGTATCTCCCAGGTCGTGTTCAGACCATGAGGGGGCGCCATAGTCTCTTCCTGTGGTAAATTAAACCCGAGGTCAAACGACTCACTTCCTCTGAAAGCGCACGACGGGGTCAGAGGTCAGGTCCTGCAGCTGCAGCTTGCCTCCCTTCTCGATGACGTCGGGATGTTTCCGGACGAGGAGCCATCCGATGTGAGCGAAGAAAAAGCCGCGTTTGGCGTTGTGAGGATCTGCGTCCGACTCGGAGTATTTGTGGTGGACCCGGTGATCGCGCGCCCACTCGAAGATGTCGTTCTGTGTGCGACGGTACACAAAGACAGGTCAGGTGTACGTTTAGACGCACAAACTAGCACAAACACACAAACACACACACAAACACACAAACTAACACAAACACACACAAACACACAAACACACACACAAACTAACACAAACACACAAACTAACACAAACACACACACAAACACACAAACTAACACAAACACACACAAACACACACACAAACACACAAACTAACACAAACACACAAACACACACAAACTAAGAAAAACACACACAAACTAACACAAACACACAAACACACACACAAACACACAAACTAACACAAACACACACAAACACACACACAAACACACAAACACACACAAACACACACACAAACACACAAACTAACACAAACACACACACAAACACACAAACTAACACAAACACACAAACACACACAAACAAACTAACACAAACTAACACAAACACACACACAAACACACAAACTAACACAAACACACACACAAACACACAAACTAACACAAACACACACACAAACACACACAAACAAACAAACACAAACACACACAAACACACCCCAACAAACACAAACACACAAACTAACACAAACTAACACAAACACACACAAACACACAAACTAACAAACTAACACAAACACACCCCAACAAACACAAACACACAAACACACACAAACACACAAACTAACACAAACACACAAACTAACACAAACACACACAAACTAAGAAAAACACACACAAACTAACACAAACACACAAACTAACACAAACACACAAACACACACAAACTAACACAAACACACAAACTAACACAAACACACAAACACACACAAACAAACACAAACACACACAAACACACCCCAACAAACACAAACACACAAACACACACAAACTAACACAAACACACAAACACACACAAACAAACACAAACAAACTAACACAAACACACATAAACACACACAAACACACAAACTAACACAAACTAACACAAACACACACACACAAACTAACACAAACACACACAAACTAACACAAACACACTAACATAAACACACACAAACTAACACAAACACACTAACATAAACACACACAAACACACAAACTAACACAAACTAACACAAACACACACAAACACACAAACTAACACAAACTAACACAAACACACACACACAAACTAACACAAACACACACAAACTAACACAAACACACTAACACAAACACACACAAACTAACACAAACACACTAACACAAACACACACAAACAAACAAACACAAACACACACAAACTAACACAAACAAACTAACACAAACACACATAAACACACACAAACACACAAACTAACACAAACACACACAAACACACAAACTAACACAAACTAACACAAACACACATAAACACACACAAACACACAAACTAACACAAACTAACACAAACAAACTTTAACACAAACTCAAACCTGGTTTAGTCTTAGTCTAAACCAGGTCTAAACCGGGTCCAAACCGGGTCTAAACCGGGTCTAAACCGGGTCTAAACCGGGTCTAAACCGGGTCCAAACCGGGTCTAAACCGGGTCCAAACCGGGTCTAAACCGGGTCCAAACCGGGTCTAAACCGGGTCCAAACCGGGTCTAAACCGGGTCTAAACCGGGTCCAAACCGGGTCTAAACCGGGTCCAAACCGGGTCTAAACCGGGTCCAAACCGGGTCTAAACCGGGTCTAAACCGGGTCCAAACCGGGTCTAAACCAGGTCTAAACCGGGTCTAAACCCTATTGTACCTGAAAAGCCATGGAGTTGGCGACTCCGAGGAAGATCCTCAGAGGGAGCGACGCTTTGTACGACCTGTGACTCCAGAGACGATGAGCTCCAGCCGTGATCCCCAAAGCACTGATGATGTAGCACAGGAGGGCTAAGAGAGAGAGAGGAAGAGAGAGAAACAGAGAGAGGAAGAGAGAAACAGAGAGAGGAAGAGAGAAACAGAGAGAGGAAGAGAGAAACAGAGAGAAACAGAGAGAGGAAGAGAGAGAAACAGAGAGATTAGACACAAGACTTTAACTATATCACATCTCCACAAAGCACTGATGATGTAGCACAGGAGGGCTAAGAGAGAGAGAGGAAGAGAGAAACAGAGAGAGACAGAGAGAAACAGAGAGAGGAAGAGAGAGAAACAGAGAGAGGAAGAGAGAAACAGAGAAACAGAGAGAGACAGAGAGAAACAAAGAGAGAGACAGAGAGAGGAAGAGAGAGACAGAGAGAAACAGAGAGCGTGTGTGAATGTCTGTGTGTGTCCGTGTGTGTCCCTGTGGGGGGGGGGGGGTCTGTGTGTGTCCCTGTGTGTCTGTGTGTGTCTGTGTGTGTCTGTGTGTGTGTGTGTTGGTGTGTGTCCCTGTGGGGGTGTGTGTGTCTGTGTGTGTCTGTGTGTGTGTGTGTCTGTGTGTGTCCCTGTGTGTCTGTGTGTGTCTGTGTGTGTCTGTGTGTGTCTGTGTGTGTCTGTGTGTGTGTGTGTTGGTGTGTGTGTGTCTGTGTGTGTCGGGGTGTGTCTGTGTGTGTGTGTGTTGGTGTGTGTCCCTGTGTGTCTGTGTGTGTCTGTGTGTGTCTGTGTGTGTCTGTGTGTGTGTGTGTCTGTGTGTGTCCCTGTGTGTCTGTGTGTGTCTGTGTGTGTCTGTGTGTGTCTGTGTGTGTCTGTGTGTGTCTGTGTGTGTGTGTGTCGGGGTGTGTCTGTGTGTGTCGGGGTGTGTCTGTGTGTGTCTGTGTGTGTCCGTGTGTGTCTGTGTGTGTCCCTGTGTGTCTGTGTGTGTCTGTGTGTGTGTGTGTCGGGGTGTGTCTGTGTGTGTCGGGGTGTGTCTGTGTGTGTCTGTGTGTGTCCGTGTGTGTCTGTGTGTGTCCCTGTGTGTCTGTGTGTGTCTGTGTGTGTGTGTGTCTCTGTGTGTCCGTGTGTGTCTATGTGTGTCTGTGTGTGTCCGTGTGTGTCTATGTGTGTCTGTGTGTGTCGGGGTGTGTCTGTGTGTGTCTGTGTGTGTCCGTGTGTGTCTGTGTGTGTCCCTGTGTGTCTGTGTGTGTCTGTGTGTGTGTGTGTCGGGGTGTGTCTGTGTGTGTCTGTGTGTGTCCGTGTGTGTCTGTGTGTGTCCCTGTGTGTCTGTGTGTGTCTGTGTGTGTCCCTGTGTGTCCCTGTGTGTCTGTGTGTGTCTGTGTGTGTCCCTGTGTGTCCGTGTGTGTCTGTGTGTGTCTGTGTGTGTCACACTTTTGTTCCTCACATCTGCTCAGACAAAGAGCGTTTGACTCGATCATAATGTTACATAAACCTCAGATCAGCTCCTCTGAGCGACAGAATCTGACACACAACAAAACACAAAACACAGGTGTGTTTAAAACACAAAACACAAGTGTGTTTAAAACACAAAACACAAGTGTGTTTAAAACACAAAACACAAAACACAAGTGTGTTTAAAACACAAAACACAAAACACAGGTGTGTTTAAAACACAAAACACAAAACACAAGTGTGTTTAAAACACAAAACACAGGTGTGTTTAAAGGTGCATTATGTTCCTCTCTCTTTGGGGATGCACTGTGTGTTTGTTTCCATGGTTCCACAGTGTGGCATTAATCTTCTTAATATCCATGGAGACAGACAGGTGGCACCACTCGGCCAAGTTACAGGCCTGATCTATGGAGGGGCGACCCTGTTCACAGAAAAAAAGTTTGAAACATTTTTGAGCAATAAAACACTTAACTGAAGTTTAATGCCAAACTGTGGAACATTCCAGGCAAAACCATAACACGTGAATGACACGCGTGTCCCGTCGACTTCTACATGAAAAGTTACACACTTAAACTGTCTAAAGTAAAAATCAGCACAGCTCCACTGTCACATCAGCAAACACACAACTCACAATGTAGGTCAAAGGGCAGGTGTGCGACAGGTACGACAGGTGTGTGACAGGTGTGTGACAGGGACGACAGGTGTGCGAGAGGTACGACAGGTGTGCGACAGGTGTGTGACAGGTACGACAGGTGTGCGACAGGGATGACAGGTGTGCGACAGGTGTGTGACAGGTACAACAGGTGTGCGACAGGGACGACAGGTGTGCGACAGGGACAACAGGTGTGCGACAGGTGTGTGACAGGTACGACAGGTGTGTGACAGGTGTGTGACAGGTACGACAGGTGTGTGACAGGTGTGTGACAGGTACGATAGGTGTGTGACAGGTACGACAGGGGTGTGACAGGTGTGTGACAGGTACGACAGGTGTGTGACAGGTACGATAGGTGTGTGACAGGTACGACAGGGGTGTGACAGGTGTGTGACAGGTACGACAGGTGTGTGACAGGTACGATAGGTGTGTGACAGGTACGACAGGGGTGTGACAGGTGTGTGACAGGTACGACAGGTGTGTGACAGGTACGACAGGTGTGTGACAGGTACGACAGGTGTGTGACAGGTGTGTGAGAGACGACAGTTGTGTGACAGGGACGACAGGTGTGCGACAGGTGTGTGACAGGTGCGACAGGTGTGTGACAGGTACGACAGGTGTGTGACAGGTACGACAGGTGTGTGACAGGTGTGTGACAGGTGTGTGAGAGACGACAGTTGTGTGACAGGTACGACAGGTGTGTGAGAGGGATGACAGGTGTGCGACAGGGACGACAGGTGTGCGACAGGTACGACAGGTGTGTGAGAGGGATGACAGGTGTGCGACAGGGACGACAGGTGTGCGACAGGTACGACAGGGGTGTGACAGGTGTGTGACAGGTGTGTGACAGGTGCGACAGGTGTGCAGAGTCACAGATCTGCAGCTTTAGGAGACGTCTACATTCTCTGTGTGTAAATGTCACTTTCTCAGACACTGGATCAGACGTGACGTGTTTTATTTATTTAAATATTGAACCTCTTTGGTGTCTCAGGTTTAAAATACTGGATTTGTCACTCGCAGCAAAAGGCAAAACAACTACAGAAAGACTAGCATGCTAATGTCAGCATGCAGGTGTAACGGAAACAGTCTGGACCTGGGACGATACTGAAACTTTGTGCGACGATTATCACGGCCAAAATAACTGCAGTTAACGATTATGTCACGATAATGATTAAAGTCGTTATGGATATGAATAATTATAACTTTAAAACAGAATATTCTGGATGAGCAGGGCCGTCCGCTGATATTTGGAGGCCCCCGTGATACAAATGAATGGCCCCCCCTCACACCCTGGGGCCCCGGACAAAAGCCCCTTTGTCCCGTCGACTCCCCTGTGGATAAGTCGTTTTTTTTTTTCTGCACATTCAGGCGATGTAACGGCGATTATCACAATTATATAAAACCTCCCACCAACAATTATTGTCGACCCTTTTTTATCACGATAAACGATATTATCTGGATTTACACCTTTGGCTATGACGTCACAATCCTGGAAAATCTCTGTGTTTCCCGAAGTTCAGAATGAAGCATGAACACGAGTCCAGGTGAGGGAGGAGGGAAGGAAAAGGTCGAATCTGCATAATATGTGTCCTTTAAAAGCTCGTCTCCACGGCGACAGGTAAGTTTAATGCCGGGCGGTGAAATCCCCCGCGGAAAAGTTACACACTGCAGCTTTAAGAACCATGCTAACTTGACGTGGCTAGACGGACAGAGCGCTGGTTGTTTTTGTTGTTGTTGTCGTCGTCCGGGGCTCGTCTCCCCGTTTCTCCCGGGGGATTGTGGGTAATGTGATCTGTACTTGTTCCCGTTGGTTCTGCTGGGACCAGGATTACATCATTAAGTCTGAATCATGTGACTCTGCACGACGCCGACGTTAGATTTATGTTTTAATAAAAAGGGATTCTGTTCAAAGTTCATATTTTAAACCAAATCTGAACTGAAAAACTAAAACAGGAATCACATTTGAGAAAATGTTTGTACAGATTTAAACTTTAGACGCTTCTGTGCAGAAAACGACCGGAGAAAAATGAAACAATTTAATATAAGAAACGTGGAAAATGAACATTAGATTTAGCGTAATAATAATAATAATAATAATAATAATGATAATAATAATAACAACAATAATAATGATAATAATAATAATAATAATGATAATAATAATAACAATAATAATAATGATAATAATAATGATAATAACAATAATAACAACAATAATAATAATAATAATGATAATAATAACAATAATAATAATGATGATAATAATAATAATAATAATAATAATAATAATAATAATAACAATGATAATAACAATAATAATAATAATAATAACAATAATAATAATAATAATAACAATAATAATAATAATAATAACAATAATAATAATAATAATAATAATAATAATAATAATGATGCTTCTCTGGTTTCGCTGTCACTAAAATTTCAAACTTGATTTTGCTGCTGAGGAATAGACTCAATAATAGACTGTTTACATAAATGGACATCGCTAACCTGCTCGCCACCGCCGCCTTTCAAAACAGGAAGTGATCATGTGCGCACTTCCTGCTCCATGGACTCTGGCTGCAGTTCACTTTCTATTGACAAACAGTGGCCGCTCGCTCCGTACCTGCGTTGGCTTTAACCCGCTCTACGTGATCCTGACGTCACACTCTGTCACTTCTTCACACCGTCTACGTTAATCCCTCCGTGTCCCGTAGGTTCACGGCGGTCCGGGGGGCGCATCGATACCGTACTAGCTTTAATATCGATTAGCATCTGATTTTCGATACTTTTTGCAGCCCTACTTTTTAGTTTTAATCCTTCGCTCGTCAAACCGCACACAGTTTCCGCGCTCTCTCTGCGAGGAACTAAAAATACCGAGGTGTGGAAAATGGATTAAACGGAGGGCGTTCGTTGAACTCTTGACAAAAGCGTCTAATTTTGTCCTGGTTTTCTCAGTAGATTTGGCGAGAGCAGAGCTAGCATGACGGAGCTAGCCTCTTCACATCTCACTGTGACAAGTTTAACCAATGACGGGACGGAACTGCCACGGACACGATAATGAAACCCGCCGGATCAGATCAGGGCTGAAGATACCGACGACCACGATCGAAACGCCTCAGAAAACTGCGTCATACTTCAACATAAACGATCACATGAGCCTCGCTGGAATATTCCACCTCTTTCTAATTCGCAGATTGAGATGTTCCAGAAGAGGCTTTACAGCGGCGTCTAAGGCCCCGCCCACCGTCACCTCATTAAAACGTTTGGATTCGTCGTCCAAGTCGTCGACGCTCTGTGACCTTTCACCTGCGCTCATTATCCTCCATCGACCGAGTGGGAGCAAATACACACACACACACACTGCCTCTCGCACAAAAGCACACAAAAAGTACACAAAAAACACTCAAAATACACAAAAAGCACAAAAAACACTCATAAAGCACACAAAAACACTCATAAAGCACACAAAAACACTCATAAAGCACACAAAAACACTCATAAAGCACACAAAAACACTCATAAAGCACACAAAAACACTCATAAAGCACACAAAAACACTCATAAAGAACACAAAAACACTCAAAATACACAAAAAGCACACAAACATCACACTCGATCACAATCGCTCAAACTCACTGTTTCATTATTCACGTGTTCATCAGTGTCACAGTAGAAATGACACAAACACAGACTGTTTATATAAACACACAGAGCTAACCTGCTAGCCACGCGCTACAAACAGGAAGTGATGTGAGTGCACTTCCTGTTCCACTGACTCTGGCCAGATCACAACCAGGACTAAACTGGGACTAAACCGGGACTAAACCGGGACTAAACCAGGACTAAACCAGGACTAAACCGGGACTAAACCAGGACTAAACCAGGACTAAACCAGGACTAAACCTGGACTAAACCAGGACTGAACCAGGACTAAACCAGGACTGAACCAGGACTAAACCAGGACTGAACCAGGACAGAACCAGGACTGAACCAGGACTGAACCAGGACTAAACTGGAGAGCCACTTGTCTCCATGGAGCTTTCTCTAGAATGTTCCAGAGTATGGCATTAAAGTGTATTATTAGAAGCGCAGTGTTTTAATATAACACTGAGAATAACTGATGTAACCTCCCTGCTACCTGCTGTTTCCATGGAGATGTTCCTGCTTCACCCAGAATGTTCCACACTGTTGCACTGAGCTCATTCATCTCCATAGTGACGCTTTTCAATGCATTTTGTGAGAAAGAAAAATACCTGTATTTATTTTACAGAGCAGGACGTTCCAGACAGAACTGTTTCAGAACAAGCGAAGAAAAGTTCCACACTGCAGCTTTAATATCGACAAGGCAGAGACCAGGCATTTCTGAAATACTTTTAGATAAAATTAGCTTAGTAAAACTGTGGCCTTTGTCCGCACAGACCCACCAAAACAAAAAAACTCCAAAAAAAAACACAATCCAGCCTCTGTGTCCAGATTCACAACTGAACACTTCACTGTTCCCCCTTTCCTCCGCCGCAAAGACTCAGACTGTTTATGTAAACGCACGGAGCTAACCCACCGCCGCCACCGCCGCCGCCGCTGCCGCGTCCAAACAGGAAGTGATCATGGACGCACTTCCTGCTCCATCAACTCTGGCTCCAATTCACTTTCTGTGTAAAAACTGTCTCCTCTGTAACTGCCACTGTCAGACTCATTTGGGTCTTATTTTGGTCCTGGTTTAGTCCTGGTTTAGTCCTGGTTTAGTCCTGGTTTAGTCCTGGTTTAGTCCTGGTTTAGACCTGGTTTAGACCTGGTTTAGACCTGGTTTAGTCCTGGTTTAGTCGTATTAACCCTCTACATGATCCTGGGGTTTTTATTTCTCTATTGTGTCTGTAAATCAAGATATGAACATTAATAACAGACAAATCAGGTCCTTCTTTCCCCGAGGTCGCTCCTGTTAGCGTTAGCAACAGGGACTAAACCAGGACTGAACCAGGACTAAACCAGGACTAAACCAGGACTAAACCAGGACTAAAGCAGGACCATGGACCACTATGAACCTACTGAACGGTGAGGATTACACACATTACACACACATTACACACACATATACACATTACACACACATTACACACACATACACACACCTACACACACATTACACACACATTACACACATTACACACACATTACGCACACATATACACACACACATATACACACATTACACACACATTACACACACATACACACACATTACACACACATTACACACACATTACACACATTACACACATTACACACACATATACACACACATTACACACACACTTGTGCCCGTTGACTTAGACAAATAAGATAAATTGCTGAACTAAAGACGCTGCTGTTCGATTGGTCGACTAAAAAGGAGGCGTGGCCACAGTGACATTTCGCTCGGGTCACGTTTTTCTCGTCGCTGTTTATTCCATTTTAAAACATGACGCAGTCTGTGGATGTGATCTAAGGGTAACAGGACGGAGGTCAGGTCTGTGGAGAGGCGAGTCTCAGAGTATAGATTATAGATTATATACAGGCGACGTCACATGATCGACAGTGATGTTTAAGACGGAGTTTTAGACATGATCGGGTTTAACTTTTGGACATTTACCTTTTGGACGTTTCATTCTTGCGCCCCCATCTGGGAGTATGACGTCATCACAGTCTCGAACCTGAAACGCGCTGATGATGAATCTGACGAATCGCACTTAATCAGGGCTCCCACACTTTGCCTCAAATCTCTTTCCAGGACTTTTCCAGGACTTTTCTAGGACTTTCCCAGGACTTTTCTAGGACTTTTCCAGGAGTTTCCCAGGACTTTTCCAGGACTTTCCTAGGACTTACCCAGGACTTTCCCAGGACTGTCCCAGGACTTTTCCAGGAGTTTCCTAGGACTTTCCCAGGACTTTTCCACGACTTTCCTAGGACTTTCCCAGGATTTTTCCAGGAGTTTCCCGGGACTTTTCCAGGACTTTCCTAGGACTTTTCCAGGACTTTCCCAGGACTTTCCCAGGACTTTTCCACGACTTTCCCAGGACTGTCCCAGGACTTTTCCAGGGGTTTCCCAGGACTTTTCCAGGACTTTCCCAGGACTTTTCTAGGACTTTCCCAGGACTTTCCCAGGACTTTCCCAGGACTGTCCCAGGACTTTTCCAGGACTTTCCCAGGACTTTTCCAGGACTGTCCCAGGACTTTTCCAGGACTTTCCCAGGACTTTTCCAGGACTTTCCCAGGACTGTCCCAGGACTTTCCCAGGACTTTCCCAGGACTTTTCTAGGACTTTCCCAGGACTTTTCCCAGGACTTTCCCAGGACTTTCCCAGGACTGTCCCAGGACTTTCCCAGGACTTTCCCAGGACTTTTCTAGGACTTTCCCAGGACTTTTCCCAGGACTTTCCCAGGACTTTCCCAGGACTTTTCCAGGACAGTTTTAAAGACGTAATTACGACATCTACAAAAACCTGAGCCCGTTTTTTTCCTGCTAAAGACGTGACTCCGCCGTGCGTTTCCGCGGATCGCCCCGTATGAAACATGAATCATCTCCGACAGAAGCGCTGGCATCTGACGTTTTTGTGAAAAAGAAGAAAAAGACGTGTCATTTCTTGTATTTTATCGGGTTTAAAGCGCAGACCGTAAAGAAGTGACTGACCACAGGTATCACAGCGACCAAAGAGCCAATCAGGAGCCGGGATATCGAAGGTAACGCCCCTTCCCGCCCACACCGCTGGTTTAACAGAGGGCAGACGCTTAGCAACGCTGTCAATCAAACCTGTTGCTAACGCTAACGGGAGCGATGCCGGGGAAAGAAGACGCCGCCTGATCTGTCTGTTATTAATGTTCATATGTCGATTTACACACACAGTTTTTCAATGGAAAGTGAACTGCAGCCAGAGTCGATGGAGCAGGAAGTGCGCCCATGATCACTTCCTGTTTGGAACGCGGCGGCGGCGGCGGCTCGGCTAGCGGGTTAGCTCTGTCCGGTCATATAAAGAGTCTGTGATCACACTCGGTCTTATTTGCCTGAACTCAAACTGTACATGGAAAATGTACTAAAGTATAAAAGTATTTTGAATCGTCAATAACATGGCGACCAGATTTTCAAAATAAAACGATACGGTGTAAAACGTGACAGATTTTCAAGCAGTTTTTGGAATTTGAACAAATATTAGACAATGACTGTTTGGTTTTGGATAAATCCACCGGGACATGGGACACAGGGATCAAAATAGGACTGTCCCGAGTGAACGAGGAGCGACCCGGGTAAACTGGGACTGTCCCGGGTAAACTGGGACTGTCCCGGGTAAACTGGGACCGTCCCGGTTGATCTGGGCTTGTCCCGGGTCAATAGGGACGCTCACCCCTGATCAACCGTGAAATATTCCAGAGTAAACAAATGTAAAGTGACCCGGCCCCGTGCGATGAGGGTTTTATTTTGAAAGTCTCTGCAGGACAAACGCTTCAGTCGACAGTTTCATTCACAGATGAAGTAAAAAAGATTAGAAATGGACGTTTAAGGAGGTTCAGAGCGTCACGGGTCAAATCTGTGAGGATTAAAGTGTAAAGTTTGACATCGACATTAACGACACATCACGACTGAAACGCGTCACTGTTACACGTTTATTTGGCCACGTCCTTAAACCCGCCGCTGCGGCAGGTCCAGGGTCTGACCTACATTCTGCGCGTTTGGATGAGTCTCTGTGTTGATCTTGGGCGGATCGTGCGTAAACGCTGCTTTTAATTGTGTCATAATAAATACTCACTCCAGAGCAGGGTGTTCAGGGACGCGGAGGGGATCAGGAAGACGCCGTAGAGCGCGCCCAGATGCAGCAGCCCCATGAGAATCACGTTTTTCCACACGATGTTGAGCGGCGGCTTGGGCCCTTCCTTCTCTCGATACGTGGGATCGAACGCGTCCTCACTGTGGACGTCCGAGTGCGCGCTGCTCTGGGGCTGGTTCTCCGCCACCTCCGCTTCTGTCATGTCGCCTGTTTGGATGATGCGCTGCGTAAAGAAGCAACACAGTTATACACAGAAACACACAAAAATACACAGAAATACACAGAAACACACAGAAATACACAGAAATACACAGAAACACACAGAAACACACAGAAACACACAGAAATGCGGCTTTTATAGCGCGTTTAGCGCGTTTAGCGCGTTTAGCATCCAGACCCGGACTGCGCACCCGCGCCGGCCTGGACACAACAAGGTAAATTGATATTGCAAAGATACAGCGGCGTCTGGCACAGCCCGGACGCGATAAACAGACAAAAGCGCGCACGTAAACGTCATAAATACACGCGTACCGATTTGTAAAAGGTGCACGAGCGGCGTGGGTCAGAAAACACGGTGAAAAATCCCCACAGAAGTGACAGATGCAGCGGCGCAAAAGGCATCAACGAGACTGCGTAGGGCTCATCACGGAGCCACAGCGCAGAGCCGCTCCGTGCGTTTGGACCAATGAGCGCGCAGCTGCCGCCTCTCCTCGCGCGCTCATTGGTCACGGGCTTATCTGCTGTTTTACCTTTTTGTGAATTTTCCTTCCAGATGTAGCGCGTGTTCGTGTCCCGCGTCTGGACACGTCCCGGGCCGCAGATTTGGCACGTCGTGCGTGGGGTCCTCGTGCGTAATGTCAGCGCTGGTGGCGCGAGGTGACGAGTGACTGTGAAGGTTGAGCTGCGAGAAATGTGAGACTTTTATAACAGGAGAGTGCGCCCCCCAGCAGGACAAGCGTGGTACTGCAGGTTCAAGACGGTCATTTCCACAGAGATGGTCATGTAACTGAAAAAGAACTAAACCAGGACTAAACCAGGTCTAAACCAGGACTAAACCAGGACAGTCCTGGTTTAGTCCTGGTTTAGACCTTCACTGCTTCAGCTCAGACTAAACTGTGTTTCTGTTCAAATGGACCAGTCTTTTGTAAAGTGATGAAATAATTATTTTACTAAATGTTTATGTAATGAATCAAAACACAAACCATCACTTCATGCAATTCTATAGAAACAGAAAGTTAAAGCCTACTTTGGAACATTCTCCATAGCGATAGATACGTTTTATGTCATACTGTGGAACATTATAGCCAGAGGAACAACATTTCCATAGAAACAAGCAGGACGAGGCCCTTCTCCAGGCCACAGACCAGATTTATAAACTTAAGCAAAGGAGTCCCCCAAGGCTCCATTTTAGGCCTGCTACTTTTTACTACTTTTTTATTTATTTAATTTAATTTTATTTATTTATTTATTTATTTATTTATTTATTTATTTATTTATTTATTTATTTATTTATTTATTTATTTATTTATTTATTTATTTATATTAATTTTTTAATTTATTTTTTTATTTATAGCGGACAGTGCATATTGACCAACAGTAACTGTTTAACATGCCAGAATTAGCCAAAAGGCTAGTTTTCATCTGTTGTCCGTTGATGTACAGACGGCTCCTTGCAAATGTAAATAATTTACAGAGGACACATAGAATAAAATAAAAATAAATGTGCATTTACAGGTGTGGTAAAAAGTTAAAAAGGTAGAAAAGCATTAAGTCTTAAGAAGTGAATCATAGAGAAGACAAGCGAAATAATTAAATCAGACAGGTTATTAAAAAAAAACAAAAAAAAACGGGGCGGGTGCAAAGAGATCCGGGCGGCAGTCGAAGGCGGGGACCGCGACGACCGGATCTCCGGACATGGAGACTAGCTCTGGGGACGTGGAACGTCACCTCGCTGGGGGGGAAGGAGCCTGAGCTTGTGCGGGAGGTTGAGCGTTACCGGCTAGATATAGTCGGCCTCACCTCCACGCACAGCTTGGGCTCTGGAACCCATCTTCTTGAGAGGGGCTGGACTCTCCATTTCTGTGGCGTTGCCCGCGGGGAGCGGCGGCGAGCTGGTGTGGGCTCATTGCCCCACAGCTCAGCCGCTGCGTGTTGGGGTTCACTCCGGTGAACGAGAGGGTCGCGTCCCTGCGCCTTCGGGTCGGGGACAGGTCTCTCACTGTTGTGTCGGCCTACGGGCCAAACAGCAGTGCAGAGTACCCGGCCTTCTTGGAGTCCCTGGGAGGGGTACTAGACAGTGCACCAACCGGGGACTCCGTTGTTCTCCTGGGGGACTTCAACGCCCATGTGGGTAATGACAGTGACACTTGGAGGGGCGTGATTGGGAGGAACGGCCTCCCCGATCTGAACCCGAGCGGTGTTTTGTTATTGGACTTTTATGCTAGTCACAGCTTGTCCATAAAAAACACCATGTTCGAGCACAAGGGTGTCCATCGGTGCACATGGCACCAGGACACTCTAGGTCGGAGGTCGATGATCGACTTTGTTGTCGTGTCATCTGACCTTCGACCGCGTGTCTTGGACACTCGGGTGAAGAGAGGGGCTGAGCTGTCAACTGATCACCACCTGGTGGTGAGTTGGATCCGCTGGCGGAGGAGGAAGCCGGACAGACCTGGCAGACCCAAGCGCATTGTGAGGGTCTGCTGGGAACGTCTGGCGGAGCCCTCTGTCAGGGGGGTCTTCAACTCCCACCTCCGGGAGAGCTTCTCCCTGATTCCGGGGGAGGTTGGAGACATGGACTCCGAGTGGGCCATGTTCTCCACCTCTATTGTCGATGCGGCTGCTCGTAGCTGTGGTCGTAAGGTCTGTGGTGCTTGTCGCGGCGGCAATCCCCGAACCCGGTGGTGGACACCGGAAGTAAGGGATGCCGTCAAGCTGAAGAAGGAGTCCTATCGAGCCTTGTTGGCTCGTGGGACTCCTGAGGCAGCTGATGAGTACCGGCAGGCCAAGCGTGCCGCGGCTCGGGCAGTCACAGAGGCAAAAACTCGGGGTTGGGAGGAGTTCGGAGAGGCCATGGAGGAGGACTATCGGACGGCCTCAAAGAGATTCTGGCAAACCGTCCGACGCCTCAGGAGGGGGAAGCAGTGCTTCACCAACACTGTTTACAGTGCGGGTGGAGAGCTGCTGACCTCGACTGGGGATGTTGTCGGGCGGTGGAAGGAATACTTTTTAGGATCTCCTCAATCCCACTGTCACGTCTTCCGAGGAGGAAGCAGAAACTGGGGACCCAGAGGTGGACTCGTCCATCACCCTGGCTGAAGTCACTGAGGTGGTTGGCAAGCTCCTCGGTGGCAAGGCTCCGGGGGTGGACGAGATCCGTCCTGAGTACCTCAAGTCTCTGGATGTTGTGGGGCTGTCTTGGCTGACACGTCTCTGCAACATCGCGTGGCGGTCGGGGACAGTACCTGTGGAATGGCAGACCGGGGTGGTGGTCCCTCTGTATAAGAAGGGGGACCGGAGGGTGTGTTCCAATTACAGGGGAATCACACTCCTCAGCCTTCCCGGTAAGGTCTATTCCAGGGACTGGAGAGGAGAATCCGACCGATTGTCGAACCTCGGATTCAGGAGGAGCAGTGTGGTTTTCGCCCTGGTCATGGAACCCTGGACCAGCCCTATACTCTCCATCGGGTCCTCGAGGGCTCATGGGAGTATGCCCAACCAGTCCACATGTGTTTTGTGGATCTGGAGAAGGCATTCGACCGTGTCCCTCGTGGTGTCCTTTGGGGGGTGCTCTGGGAGTATGGGGTCCGGGGCTCTTTGCTAAGGGCTGTCCGGTCCCTGTATGACCGGAGCAGGAGCTGTGTTCGCATTGCCGGCAGTAAGTCAGACCTGTTCCCGGTGCATGTTGGACTCCGCCAGGGCTGCCCTTTGTCACCGGTTCTGTTCATTATATTTATGGACAGAATTTCTAGGCGCAGCCAGGGGCCGGAGGGGGCCTGGTTTGGGAACCACAGGATTTCATCTCTGCTGTTTGCAGATGATGTTGTCCTGATGCTTCTTCGAGCCAGGACCTGCAGCACTGGGGCGGTTTGCAGCCGAGTGTGAAGCGGCTGGGATGAGAATCAGCTCCTCCAAATCCGAGGCCATGGTTCTCGACCGGAAAAAGGTGGTTTGCTCTCTCCGGGTGGAGAGTCTCTGCCTCAAGGGGAGGAGTTCAAGTATCTCGGGGTCTTGTTCACGAGTGAGGGAAGGATGGAGCGTGAGATTGACAGGCGGATCGGTGCAGCGTCTGCAGTGATGCGGTCGCTGTATCGGTCCGTTGTGGTAAAGAAGGAGCTGAGCCGGAAGGCGAAGCTCTCGATTTACCTCAATCTACGTTCCTGCCCTCACCTATGGTCATGAGCTCTGGGTCATGACCGAAAGGACAAGATCGCGGATACAAGCGGCTGAAATGGGTTTCCTCCGCAGAGTGGCCGGGCGCACCCTTAGGGATAGGGTGAGGAGCTCGGTCACACGGGAGGAGCTCGGAGTAGAGCCGCTGCTCCTACACGTTGAGAGGAACCAGTTGAGGTGGCTCGGGCATCTGCTCAGGATGCCTCCTGGACGCCTCCCTAGGGAGGTGTTCTGGGCATGTCCCACCGGGAGGAGGCCCCGGGGAAGACCCAGGACACGCTGGAGGGACTATGTCTCTCTGGCCTGGGAACGCCTTGGGGTCCCACCGGAGGAGCTGGAGGACGTGTCCGGGGTGAGGGAAGTCTGGGAGTCCCTGCTTAGACTGCTGCCCCCGCGACCCGGCCCCGGATAAGCGGAAGAAAATGGATGGATGGATGGAGGTTATTAAAAACAGCAGCAATTAATAACAGTAAAAGATTATGTTAAAAAGCACAAGAAAATAAACAAAGGGCCAATAAAAAGATTTGTTGAAGCAGAATTACAGAGACGCACATGCAAAGGACAAACACTAGATGGCAGCAGCAGGAGTTTGGTGTTGGGTCTGATTTGTTTAAATTGAGCCTTAAAGGAGCTGTGTGTCTCTGATCATTGTACAGATGCTGTTCCACCTTTAGAAGCTCTGACAGAACAGGCTGAGTGTCTTTCTGAATGTGATCAGTCTCCTCTTCAGGCTCCTCTGGTTTGATCTTAGTCTCACAAAGTCATTGAGCGGCGGAGGGCGAGTCCATGTAAGATTTTATAAACAAAGCAGGAATCTGTGAATCTAATCAGATTCTCCCAACTTAAAATATTATATTTAGATAAGATGCTGCAGTGATGGATGTGGCGTGGTTTTTGGTTATTAATTCTGTTGGTTGCAGTTTAAGAGAAAGCCTCATACATTTATATGAGATGATGCTGTTTTGAATGCTCCCTCTACTGGTCGCTTTTAAAACTGCACCAAGATTTTAATAAAACCCGAAATGTCCTCAAAAATCTTAAATTAACACTGAACATAAAGCAGGACTTAACCAGAACTAAACCATGCACCAAAGAAGAACTAAACCAGGACTAAACCAGGACTGAACCAGGACTAAACCAGGACTAAACTAGGACCCAAACAGGTCCAAACACAGCTTTAACCTCCAGTAGCCTCTTGGGGGGATGACATGAGTCTTATCGGCCTAATCGTTCTACAAACATCGTTGGAGATTATGTCACACATTTTATCTCCAAACTGAAATCATTTATTTACCGAACATCAGCCACCCAGAGCGTGAAAACTGAACCAGGACTAAACCAGGACTAAACCAGGACTAAACCAGAGTGACACCAGGAAGAAACCAGGACTAAACCAGGACAGAACCAGGACAGAACCAGGACTAAACCAGGACTAAACCAGGACTAAACCAGATCTAAACCAGGACTGAACCAGGACTGAACCAGGACTAAACTAGGACCCAAACAGGTCCAAACACAGCCGTGACCTCCAGTAGCCTCATGGCCTAATCGTTCTACAAACATCGTTGGAGTTTATGTCACACGTTTTATCTCCAAACTGAAATCATTTATTCACCGAACATCAGCCACCCAGAGCGTGAAAACTGAACCAGGACTAAACCAGGACTAAACCAGGTCTAAACCAGGTCTAAACCAGGACCAAAATAAGATCAAAATGAGTCTGAAGCAGCAGAGACAGAGAGAGGACACAAAAAACTAAAAATAAACCAAAAATAATAATAAATAAATAAATAAAATCTAAATAAACTAAAAAAAATAAGCTCAAAATAACAAACAAAAAAACTTTAAATAACAAAAAAAATCTAAATAAACTCAAAATAATAATAATAAAAATAAATAAATAAAATAAAAATAACAAAAAAAAGAGCCCCAGGATAAAAAAAAAAACAAACTCAAAATAACTCAAAAAATAAGCTCAAAAAAAAAAAAAAAAAAAAAAAAAAAAAAAACTTAAAATAATAATAATAATAAAAAATAAAAAAATAAAATAAACTCCATCCATCCATCCATTTTCCTCTGCTTATCCGGGGCCGGGTCGCGGGGGCATCAGTCTAAGCAGGGACTCCCAGACTTCCCTCACCCCGGACACGTCCTCCAGCTCCTCCGGTGGGACCCCAAGGCGTTCCCAGGCCAGAGAGACATAGTCCCTCCAGCGTGTCCTGGGTCTTCCCCGGGGCCTCCTCCCGGTGGGACATGCCCAGAACACCTCCCTAGGGAGGCGTCCAGGAGGCATCCTGAGCAGATGCCCGAGCCTCAGCTGGTTCCTCTCAACGTGTATGAGCAGCGGCTCTACTCCGAGCTCCTCCCGTGTGACCGAGCTCCTCACCCTATCCCTAAGGGTGCGCCCGGCCACTCTGCGGAGGAAGCCCATTTCAGCCGCTTGTATCCGCGATCTTGTCCTTTCGGTCATTACCCAGAGCTCATGACCATAGGTGAGGGTAGGAACGTAGATTGAGGTAAATCGAGAGCTTCGCCTTCCGGCTCAGCTCCTTCTTTACCACAACGGACCGATACAGCGACCGCATCACTGCAGACGCTGCACCGATCCGCCTGTCAATCTCCCGCTCCATCCTTCCCTCACTCGTGAACAAGACCCCGAGATACTTGAACTCCTCCACTTGGGGCAGAGACTCACCACCCACCCGGAGAGAGCAAACCACCTTTTTCCGGTCGAGAACCATGGCCTCGGATTTGGAGGAGCTGATTCTCATCCCAGCCACTTCACACTCGGTTGCAAACCGCCCCAGTGCTGCAGGTCCTGGCTCGAAGAAGCATCAGGACAACATCATCTGCAAACAGCAGAGATGAAATCCTGTGGTTCCCAAACCAGGCCCCCTCCGGCCCCTGGCTGCGCCTAGAAATTCTGTCCATAAATATAATGAACAGAACCGGTGACAAAGGGCAGCCCTGGCGGAGTCCAACATGCAACGGGAACAGGTCTGACTTACTGCCGGCAATGCGAACACAGCTCCTGCTCCGGTCATACAGGGACCGGACAGCCCTTAGCAAAGAGCCCCGGACCCCATACTCCCAGAGCACCCCCCAAAGGACACCACGAGGGACACGGTCGAATGCCTTCTCCAGATCCACAAAACACATGTGGACTGGTTGGGCAAACTCCCATGAGCCCTCGAGGACCCGATGGAGAGTATAGAGCTGGTCCAGTGTTCCACGACCAGGACGAAAACCACACTGCTCCTCCTGAATCCGAGGTTCGACTATCGGTCGGATTCTCCTCTCCAGTACCCTGGAATAGACCTTACTGAGGCTGAGGAGTGTGATTCCCCTGTAATTGGAACACACCCTCCGGTCCTCCCAATCACGCCCCTCCAAGTGTCACTGTCATTACCCACATGGGCGTTGAAGTCCCCCAGGAGAACAACGGAGTCCCCGGTTGGTGCACTGTCTAGTACCCCTCCCAGGGACTCCAAGAAGGCCGGGTACTCTGCACTGCTGTTTGGCCCGTAGGCCGACACAACAGTGAGAGACCTGTCCCTGACCCGAAGGCGCAGGGACGCGACCCTCTCGTTCACCGGAGTGAACCCCAACACGCAGCGGCTGAGCTGTGGGGCAATGAGCAAGCCCACACCAGCTCGCCGCCGCTCCCCGCGGGCAACGCCAGAGAAATGGAGAGTCCAACCCCTCTCAAGAAGTTGGGTTCCAGAGCCCGAGCTGTGCGTGGAGGTGAGGCCGACTATATCTAGCCGGTAACGCTCAACCTCCCGCACAAGCTCAGGCTCCTTCCCCCCCAGCGAGGTGACATTCCACGTCCCCAGAGCTAGTCTCCATGTCCGGAGATCCGGTCGTCGAGGTCCCCGCCTTCGACTGCCGCCCGGATCTCTCCGCACCCGCCCCGCATGGCTCCTCCCGCAGGTGGTGGGTCCACGGGAGGACGGCCCCACGTCGTTCCTTCGGGCTGGGCCCGGCCGGGCCCCGTGGGGAAAGGCCCGGCCACCAGGCGCTCGCTGCCGAGCACCCACCCCAGGCCTGGCTCCAGGGTGGGGCCCCGGTAACGCCAGTCCGGGCGACATAACTGGCCTTGATCTTTCTCTATTCATGGGGGGCTTCTGAACCGCTCTTAGTCAGACCCGTCTCCAAGGACCTGTTTGCCATGGGTGACCCTACCAGGGGCATGAAGCCCCCGACAACACAGCTCCCAGGATCATTCGGGCTCAAACCCCTCCACCACGTTAAGGTGGCGGTTCGGGGAGGGGTAAAATAAACTCAAAATAACTAAAAAAAACAAACAAACCCCAGGATCATGTAGAGGGTTAATACGAACATTTAAGACCAGAATGAGTCTGACAGACGCAGGGACAGACACAGGGGGCGCTGTTTATGGTCTTGTTCTAAATACATCTAAGACAAAGGAGATGATTGTAGACTTCCATAGACTGAAACTCCCTCCCATCATCCAGTTGTAATCGCTGGTCAGAGCACTGAGCTTGTCCAGTCTTATAAATATCTCAGAGTTCATCTGGACAACAAACTGGACTGGTCAGCGCACACGACTGCAGCTTAAAAACAGGACAAAGCAGACTCTTCTTTCTTAGGAAGCTTAAATCTTAAATGTCTGTAATGAGTTTCTACAAACTTTTTACCATCCTGTTGTGGGCAGTGCTGTGTTTTTTGGAGTGGTGTGCAGGGGAAACATTACATTAGTGTGCGGGACCGTAACAGGTGCGATAAACTGATCAGGAAGTGTGTGTCTGTGATGGGAGGGAGGGAGGACTCTGTCGGGGAGCAGGAGGAGAAGAGGATGAGGAGCAAGGCTAAACCAGGACTAAACCAGGACTAAACCAGGTCTAAACCAGGACTAAACCAGGTCTAAACCAGGTCTAAACCAGGTCTAAACCAGGACTAAACCAGGTCTAAACCAGGTCTAAACCAGGACTAAACCAGGTCTAAACCAGGACTAAACCAGGACTAAACCAGGTCTAAACCAGGACTAAACCAGGACTAAACCAGGACTAAACCAGGTCTAAACCAGGACTAAACCAGGACTAAACCAGGTCTAAACCAGGACTAAACCAGGTCTAAACCAGGACTAAACCAGGACTAAACCAGGTCTAAACCAGGACTAAACCAGGACTAAACCAGGACTAAACCAGGTCTAAACCAGGACTAAACCAGGACTAAACCAGGTCTAAACCAGGACTAAACCAGGACTAAACCAGGTCTAAACCAGGTCTAAACCAGTTCTAAACCAGGACTTAACCAGGTCTAAACCAGGACTTAACCAGGTCTAAACCAGGACTAAACCAGGACTAAACCAGGACTAAACCAGGTCTAAACCAGGTCTAAACCAGTTCTAAACCAGGACTTAACCAGGTCTAAACCAGGACTTAACCAGGTCTAAACCAGGACTAAACCAGGACTAAACCAGGACTAAACCAGGTCTAAACCAGGTCTAAACCAGGACTAAACCAGGACTAAACCAGGTCTAAACCAGGACTAAACCAGGACTAAACCAGGTCTAAACCAGGACTAAACCAGGACTAAACCAGGTCTAAACCAGGACTAAACCAGGACTAAACCAGGTCTAAACCAGGTCTAAACCAGTTCTAAACCAGGACTTAACCAGGTCTAAACCAGGACTTAACCAGGTCTAAACCAGGACTAAACCAGGACTAAACCAGGTCTAAACCAGGACTAAACCAGGTCTAAACCAGGTCTAAACCAGGACTAAACCAGGTCTAAACCAGGACTAAACCAGGACTAAACCAGGTCTAAACCAGGACTAAACCAGGACTAAACCAGGACTAAACCAGGTCTAAACCAGGACTAAACCAGGACTAAACCAGGTCTAAACCAGGTCTAAACCAGGACTAAACCAGGACTAAACCAGGTCTAAACCAGGTCTAAACCAGTTCTAAACCAGGACTTAACCAGGTCTAAACCAGGACTAAACCAGGACTAAACCAGGACTAAACCAGGACTAAACCAGGACTAAACCAGGTCTAAACCAGGACTAAACCAGGTCTAAACCAGGACTAAACCAGGACTAAACCAGGTCTAAACCAGGTCTAAACCAGGTCTAAACCAGGACTAAACCAGGTCTAAACCAGGTCTAAACCAGGACTAAACCAGGTCTAAACCAGGACTAAACCAGGACTAAACCAGGTCTAAACCAGGACTAAACCAGGACTAAACCAGGACTAAACCAGGTCTAAACCAGGACTAAACCAGGACTAAACCAGGTCTAAACCAGGACTAAACCAGGTCTAAACCAGGACTAAACCAGGACTAAACCAGGTCTAAACCAGGACTAAACCAGGACTAAACCAGGACTAAACCAGGTCTAAACCAGGACTAAACCAGGACTAAACCAGGTCTAAACCAGGACTAAACCAGGACTAAACCAGGTCTAAACCAGGTCTAAACCAGTTCTAAACCAGGACTTAACCAGGTCTAAACCAGGACTTAACCAGGTCTAAACCAGGACTAAACCAGGACTAAACCAGGACTAAACCAGGTCTAAACCAGGTCTAAACCAGTTCTAAACCAGGACTTAACCAGGTCTAAACCAGGACTTAACCAGGTCTAAACCAGGACTAAACCAGGACTAAACCAGGACTAAACCAGGTCTAAACCAGGTCTAAACCAGGACTAAACCAGGACTAAACCAGGTCTAAACCAGGACTAAACCAGGACTAAACCAGGTCTAAACCAGGACTAAACCAGGACTAAACCAGGTCTAAACCAGGACTAAACCAGGACTAAACCAGGTCTAAACCAGGTCTAAACCAGTTCTAAACCAGGACTTAACCAGGTCTAAACCAGGACTTAACCAGGTCTAAACCAGGACTAAACCAGGACTAAACCAGGTCTAAACCAGGACTAAACCAGGTCTAAACCAGGTCTAAACCAGGACTAAACCAGGTCTAAACCAGGACTAAACCAGGACTAAACCAGGTCTAAACCAGGACTAAACCAGGACTAAACCAGGACTAAACCAGGTCTAAACCAGGACTAAACCAGGACTAAACCAGGTCTAAACCAGGTCTAAACCAGGACTAAACCAGGACTAAACCAGGTCTAAACCAGGTCTAAACCAGTTCTAAACCAGGACTTAACCAGGTCTAAACCAGGACTAAACCAGGACTAAACCAGGACTAAACCAGGACTAAACCAGGACTAAACCAGGTCTAAACCAGGACTAAACCAGGTCTAAACCAGGACTAAACCAGGACTAAACCAGGTCTAAACCAGGACTAAACCAGGACTAAACCAGGACTAAACCAGGTCTAAACCAGGACTAAACCAGGACTAAACCAGGAATAAACGAGTGCAATAGTCTAAAAGTTGCATAGTGTGGCTTTAAAAATAATATTACTTAAGTGAAAAGTAGTGGTCATGTGGACAGGGCATCTGATTTAGGGGATAATGTTAAAAAAACAAAATAAAAACATGAAATAATCCACATGATATTTCCAAACACAAAAATGATCCAAACTAATTCAGATCTGAAGAAGAAAAAAAACACAAAAGTTGAAATAATTGCTCCATAAAACTCTTCAGACTCTCGTGGGCAGAGGAGCCTAAAGTTGAGCAGGCGTGGCGTTTGGTTGATGGTTCGATCCCTGGTGCCTTAGATAATCAGTGATGTCATTATTTTGAGTTGAACCTTCACTGATGTCCCCGTGACTTTTCACTCTTTTATTACAGCAAACGTCTGCGCTCATGTTCTTTTGGTTTGGACTTTACAGCTCTTATCTCAGAATGGTCTTGATTTTTATCTTTAAACTTTAATCAACAAATTAATCAGTAATTTTACTGTCTGGACAAGTTTAATGTTACAAAATCTGAACTACTGAGGCTGCGAAAACACAGGACCTGGTTTAGTCCTGGTTCAGTCCTGGTTCAATCCTGGTTTAGTCCTGGTTCAGTCCTGGTTTAGTCCTGGTTTAGTCCTGGTTTAGTCCTGGTTTAGACCAGGTCCCAAAATGGCATAAAACTTTGCAATCACCATGGAGACAAGCGTGTGGTACCAGCAAACTGTACACAACACGACACCTGTGACTGAACATGAAGACTTTGTTTATACTGCGGAACATTCCAGGCACATTTAAAGCTCCTGTATCAAACAAAACTGACTCTTGTAGCTTTAATCCATGTTCTAAAGCTGTTAACACGTCAAAAACACAGACCTGGAGTTGTGTTTTGTTTCATTCACATGTTTGAGTCACTTTATTATTAGTCTGTCACATCTACAAAGATCAAAATGCGACGTTCCACCTTGTGATGTCATCAAGTGGTAGTTTAAGTGAACTCCTCCTTTTACCTTTAGTTCAGTCGAGATAAGAGACAACTCCAGGACTGAAATGATCCAGATGATTCTATAAATGAAGGTGTGTGGAGTTTAAAAACACAGTGGAGCACTTCCTGTATCACCACACGATGACATCACAAGGTGGAACGGTGTGTTTTTGGTTTGTGTGTTAAACATGTGAATGAAACAAATCACAACTCCAGGTCTGTGTGAGGAAACATTAGGACAGGTCAGAGCAGAGTTCTCTACTGTCACTCGTGCTTTTGTCATGTATGTTCATTAACATGTACTGTCCCAATCAAATAAACAAAGAAAAATAAATAAAACAATCTGAGTGTAAAATGAACTCTTTGGAAAAGTTGCATAGTGCAGCTTTAGTTCTGGTTTAGTGCTTAACTGGTTTGATCGTCTTTGTTACGACTCGACTTGTGGCTGTTTTCACATCGTTTAAACTGGTTTAGATCTTAGTTCATCTTAAAGTGCTGACTGTGATTTTGACTCATACATGTTTCTTTGGTGCACTCTTTGGGTCTCTGCTCACTCTCCTCAGTCACTCTCCTCAGTCACTCTCTGCTCACTCTCCTCAGTCACTCTCTGCTCACTCTCCTCAGTCACTCTCTGCTCACTCTCCTCAGTCACTCTCCTCAGTCACTCTCCTCAGTCACTCTTTGCTCACTCTCCTCAGTCACTCTCCTCAGTCACTCTCTGCTCACTCTCCTCAGTCACTCTCTGCTCACTCTCCTCAGTCACTCTCCTCAGTCACTCTCTGCTCACTCTCCTCGGTCACTCTCCTCAGTCACTCCTCAGTCACTCTCTGCTCACTCTCCTCAGTCACTCTCTGCTCACTCTCCTCGGTCACTCTCCTCAGTCACTCTCTGCTCACTCTCCTCAGTCACTCTCTGCTCACTCTCCTCAGTCACTCTCCTCAGTCACTCTCTGCTCACTCTCCTCGGTCACTCTCCTCAGTCACTCCTCAGTCACTCTCTGCTCACTCTCCTCAGTCACTCTCTGCTCACTCTCCTCAGTCACTCTCTGCTCACTCTCCTCAGTCACTCTCTGCTCACTCTCTTTTGTCTTTTGTCTTTTCACTTTATTCTGTGGCTGTGACTCGAGTTTGTTTTGTTAAACTTATGTTTTGTTTTCGTGTTGTTCTCTCAGTTTGTCTCATGTTTTTTCATGTTTCTTAGTTTAGGTTATTTACTTTTACACATTCATGTAAATATTTTATTCCTCTTTTGATACTTTGCCGTTTTATGACCCTGAACATTAAATTACTTCACCATTTTTCCATGTGGGTTTAGCCCTGAGTCTCGAGGAGGTCGTACCTCCTGGACCTCACAGGGCCTCAGAGGTGACTCTGGGGAGGGGGGTTTTACATGTATGTCTACATGTTCATTCTAATGTTCAGTTGCCACGGTGACACGACGCACACATTAGCCAACACAGACAAAAGAAGCTATAGTTTTTAAATCGTCTGAGATCAGCTAAACCCGCCTCTTGTAGTTCAGATAAATCAGATCTTTCTGGTCAGATTGTGTTAAAATAAAACTCAGATTAAAGTCTAACACGTCAGACAGAGCAGTGCCTCCTGTTAGCATCTCACCCTCCTTATCTCTCTTGTCTCGGGTGTGTCTGAGCTGATAGATCTTGACAGACACACATACGGTTTATTCTCCTGGTTTATTCATATCGACCTGTTTATTTGCTCTACATTTCAAACCCGGCGCTCTGCCTCCACCTGGCGGCCGTCTGCTGGAACTACACCCCCGTCACTTAAATCCAAAATGCCCCGCGCGGCACCGGGGTCTTATTCCCTAAACGACGCGTGTTTTTGCCCCTTTGCTCCGCGTGTCCGCTGCCACTCATGACACTGGCCCTGCGTCGTCATCAGCCCGCGACGTTATTTACTTGTGGTCTGCGCTCGGCTCAGGCTCCCGCTCCATCCGCCGCTTCTGTTTCGCTGATTTGACGCGTTTGCAGAGATGGAGGTGAACCGGGACGAGGCGGAGCGCTGCATCGACATCGCAGCGGAGGCTCTGGCCCAGGACCAGCCCGACAGAGCGCGGCGGTTCCTGGAGAAGGCGCAGAGACTGTTCCCGACGGAGAAAGCCCGAGGTGAGTGCGGGAAAGATGGAGGACGAGGAGGAGTAGGAGGAGGAGGAGGAGGACGCAGGGGCCGCATCAGCAGCACCTGCAGCGGCCGGAGATGCGCGGCCTGGCCCCGGTGTCAGCCTGGACACAAAAGAGCGGAATGTTCCAGCTGGAGTCTTTAGTCTGAGGCCCAGGGGCTGTGATCTTCTCCTCCTTCTGTGTTTTTTGTGGCGCTGCTTAAACGTCCATCCCTCCATGTTCTTCCTCTTAGGCAGGGACTCTCTGACCCCCCTCACCCCAGACACCTCCTCCCGCTCCCTCAGCTGCTCCTCTGGACGTGTAGGAGCAGCGTCTCTACTCCGAGCTCCACAGCCGCCCTGAGGAGGACAGGAGCGAGGTCGAGTCTCGGGGTCTCGTTCACTGGTTAAAGATGCACCATGTAACTGTGTTTTTCTGTGTTTACAGCTCAGATCTGCACAGACGGGAGAGGCGAGCACGCTCACAGTGTTTCAGTCTTGATCTCATGTGTCTGAAGGTTTTTTTCACTTTAAAAACAGCAGTAGTTGAACAAATGGCAGTGATGAAACCGTCATCGAATCGTAAAGTCTCACCCACGTTTTGTTTTGTTGATTTGTTGCAGCAGCTAAAACTGAGGGGACTACATAGACCATGATCCTTTGCTCCATGTCAGTGTAAACAACATGAAGAAACTAGAGATCCACAGATATGTTTTAGGTTTTTTAGTTTTTTTCTTGAACGATGCCGATTCTGATCATTTAGAATCGAGAGGAACCGACGGACGATCAGATCTGACCATATTTTTGAGGCGATTTGGTTCATTTTCTCCCCCACAGCTCAACATCAGTGTGAACAGATTCAGAAAAGGTTCATTTCTGTCCTGTGAATGTGACCTTCTTCAGTATCGATTCCTGCTCAAACAAGTATCTAGTTTTAGTATCGATTAGCGTCTATTTTACTTTTCTTCTTTTTTGTAGCTTTACAGGAGCTAATCGAGAAGAACGGATTCAGAACGAGGAATAACAACCACACGCACTTCAGCTCGACGCCAGAGCCGAGACAGAGACACCAAAGTCCTCGAGAACATCCAACGTCTCCACAGGATCCAAAACTGGACCAGGAGAGAACATCAGAAAGCCCCAAGTCCTACACGGCGGAGCAAGTGGAGGCGGTCCGCAGGTACGGCGCGAGGAGTCAGCAGACGGGTCAGGACCAGCAAAAGAAAATGTCCCAAATCATTAAAATATTTAAACTGTGACGCAATCATCAAAAAAACACAAAATGGACTTAAAGGACGCACGTTTAGGATCAATCGGAGCGTTTATGGTCCCGTTCAGTGACAGCGACTAACGGAAAAACTGTGCTAATGCTAATGCTAATGCTAATGCTAATGCTAGCTTGTGACTGTGATGTTATTTCAGAGGGATTCGTTTAACAGCACAAATCTGCTTCACCTGTTGTGCTTCAGATAAATCAGTTCTTTACAGTCAGATTCTGCTAAACATCAGAGCTTCAGACAGAGCAGTGCCTCCTGTTAGCATCTCACCCTCCTTATCTCTCTTGTCTCGGGTGTGTCTGAGCTGATAGATGTTGAGGTGACAGACACACATACGGTTTATTCTCCTGGTTTATTCATATCGACCTGTTTATTTGCTCTACATTTCAATCCCGGCGCTCTGCCTCCACCTGGCGGCCGTCTGCTGGAACTACACCCCCGTCACTTAAATCCAAAACGCCCCGCGCGGCACCGGGGTCTTATTCTTCGGGGTCTTATTCCCTAAACGACGTGCGTTTGTTGTCTGTCTCGTTTTAGCGAATAATCCCAAATAAACCTTTTTCTGCGTCATAAAAAACTTCAGTAAACGAACAGCAGGGGGAGCTTTTGAGGACCTTTCAAAATAAAAGTCGATAATAGTGTGACTCTAAAGCACACTGCGGTTTCTGCGCTGGTTGCTATGGTGACGTGTGTTTGGTTGTCGCTCAGGGTGAAGCGGTGCACGGACTTCTACGAGATCCTGGGGGTGCAGAAGGACGCCTCCGAGGACGAGCTCAAACGCTCCTACAGGAAACTGGCTCTGAAGTTCCACCCGGACAAGAACCACGCGCCCGGGGCAACCGAGGCTTTTAAAGGTACAGTACGGGATATTTTTAGGATCATTTGCCCGTTTTCAGATTCAATGAAGGTCGATGTGTTTGGGACGTTACAGATGAAAATAGAGTTTATGTTAAAACACTGACTGAAAAGTGTTTAGACCTGGTTTAGTCCTGGTTTAGACCTGGTTTAGTCCTGGTTTAGTCCTGGTTTAGTCCTGGTTTAGACCTGGTTTAGTCCTGGTTTAGTCCTAGTTTAGACATGGTTTAGTCCTGGTTTAGACCTGGTTTAGTCCTGGTTTAGACCTGGTTTAGTCCTGGTTTAGTCCTGGTTTAGTTCTGGTTTAGACCTGGTTTAGTCCTGGTTTAGTCCTGTTTTAGTCCTAGTTTAGTCCTGGTTTAGTCCCGGTTTAGTCCTGGTTTAGACCTGGTTTAGTCCTGGTTTAGTCCTGGTTTAGTCCTGGTTTAGACCTGGTTCAGTCCTGGTTTAGTCCTGGTTCAGTCCTGGTTTAGTCCTGGTTTAGTCCTGTTTTAGTCCTAGTTTAGACCTGGTTTACCTCACATCACATCAGTTCTTCTTGTCCGTTTCTTTCTCTTCATGTTTCAGCCATCGGAAACGCGTACGCCGTCCTGAGTAACTCGTCCAAGCGCAGACAGTACGATGAATACGGCGAGGAGAGGACACACCCCCACAGGCCAGGGACCAATCACAACACGGCGTTTGAAGCGGACATCTCTCCTGAGGACCTGTTCAACATGTTCTTCGGAGGAGGATACCCCACAAGTCAGTCCCACGTCACTGGAGCTTCAGGAGCTTCAGGAGTTTCAGGAGCTTCAGGAGCTTCAGGAGCTTCAGGAGCTTCAGGAGCTTCAAGAGCTTCAGGAGCTTCAGGAGCTTCAGGAGCTTCAGGAGCTTCAGGAGCTTCAGGAGCCATCTTTTACCATCTCAAAAATGTGAAACACAGAACTAGTTCAGTTTAAAGAGTTTGCTCCTCACTGACCTGAAGAACATTCTAGTTACTCACCAGGACGAGGCCGGAGCAGAGTGTATGTTCACGCTAACAACAACTAGCATGCTAACCGTAAGGAAGTGGACTGAAGCTCATCGAGGCTAGAGCAGTTATACCGGCTAATTCTGTTCTGGTTCTGACGTCTGGTTTCTTGCAGGTAACGGTCATGTGTACAGCCACACCAGGACCAGATACCAGAGACCTCCTCCCAGAAGAGAACGACAGAGAGACGTGAGTCACACGGGCCACTAGAGGGAGCACTTTACATATTTAAACACAGAGACGTGAGTCACACGGGCCACTAGAGGGAGCACTTTACACATTTAAACAGACGTGAGTCACACGGGCCACTAGAGGGAGCACTTTACACATTTAAACAGACGTGAGTCACACGGGCCACTAGAGGGAGCACTTTACACATTTAAACACAGAGACGTGAGTCACACGGGCCACTAGAGGGAGCACTTTACACATTTAAACAGACGTGAGTCACACGGGCCACTAGAGGGAGCACTTTACACATTTAAACAGACGTGAGTCACACGGGCCACTAGAGGGAGCACTTTACACATTTAAACAGACGTGAGTCACACGGGCCACTAGAGGGAGCACTTTACACATTTAAACAGACGTGAGTCACACGGGCCACTAGAGGGAGCACTTTACACATTTAAACAGACGTGAGTCACACGGGCCACTAGAGGGAGCACTTTACACATTTAAACACAGAGACGTGAGTCACACGGGCCACTAGAGGGAGCACTTTACACATTTAAACAGACGTGAGTCACACGGGCCACTAGAGGGAGCACTTTACACATTTAAACACAGACGTGAGTCACACGGGCCACTAGAGGGAGCACTTCAGACAGAATCGTATTTTCAAATTCTGTTTTTTTCTCTATGTAATAAAACTGTTGTAAACTTAAAGGTGCATTAGGTAACATTTTTGGTTTGGAATCTGCAACTGCTTGTCTCCATGGAGATGTTATTGTTTTGTCTAAATTGTTCCACAGTATGGCATTAATCTTGTCTATCTCCAATGAGACAAGCAGGTGACAAAGTAACAGGGCTGTGGAGAGGCGATGCTGCTCATAGGATGGATGTTTTTAATGCCATACAGTGTAACATTCCAGGCTCAGCACTAACATCTCCAAGGAGACAGACAGATGGCAAACCCTCCATGAGAAAAGTTGCATAGTGCACCTTTAATTACTTTAATTTGGCATTCTATGTTTGCACTTAGAGATTAAAACTGGGACTAAACCAGGACTAAACCAGGTCTAAACCAGGACTAAACCAGGACTAAACCAGGACTAAACCAGGTCTAAACCAGGACTAAACCAGGACTAAACCAAGTCTAAACCAGGTCTAAACCAGGACTAAACCAGGACTAAACCAGGTCTAAACCAGGTCTAAACCAGGACTAAACCAGGTCTAAACCAGGCCTAAACCAGGTCTAAACCAGGTCTAAACCAGGTCTAAACCAGGTCTAAACCAGGACTAAACCAGGTCTAAACCAGGACTAAACCAGGTCTAAACCAGGACTAAACCAGGTCTAAACCAGGTCTAAACCAGGTCTAAACCAGGTCTAAACCAGGTCTAAACCAGGACTAAACCAGGTCTAAACCAGGTCTAAACCAGGACTAAACCAGGACTAAACCAGGTCTAAACCAGGTCTAAACCAGGACTAAACCAGGTCTAAACCAGGTCTAAACCAGGACTAAACCAGGACTAAACCAGGACTAAACCAGGTCTAAACCAGGTCTAAACCAGGACTAAACCAGGTCTAAACCAGGACTAAACCAGGACTAAACCAGGACTAAACCGGGTCTAAACCAGGTCTAAACCAGGACTAAACCAGGACTAAACCAGGACTAAACCAGGTCTAAACCAGGACTAAACCAGGACTAAACCAGGACTAAACCAGGTCTAAACCAGGACTAAACCAGGACTAAACCAGGACTAAACAAGGACTAAACCAGGACTAAACCAGGACTAAACCAGGACTAAACCAGGACTAAACCAGGTCTAAACCAGAACTAAACCAGGACTAAACCAGGTCTAAACCAGGACTAAACCAGGACTAAACCAGGACTAAACCAGGACTAAACCAGGTCTAAACCAGGACTAAACCAGGACTAAACCAGGACTAAACCGGGTCTAAACCAGGACTAAACCAGGACTAAACCGGGTCTAAACCAGGTCTAAACCAGGACTAAACCAGGACTAAACCAGGACTAAACCAGGTCTAAACCAGGACTAAACCAGGACTAAACCAGGACTAAACCAGGTCTAAACCAGGACTAAACCAGGACTAAACCAGGACTAAACAAGGACTAAACCAGGACTAAACCAGGACTAAACCAGGACTAAACCAGGACTAAACCAGGACTAAACCAGGTCTAAACCAGAACTAAACCAGGACTAAACCAGGTCTAAACCAGGACTAAACCAGGACTAAACCAGGACTAAACCAGGTCTAAACCAGGTCTAAACCAGGACTAAACCAGGACTAAACCAGTGTGTTTGGACCCAACTTTTTTGTGGCCAGTTGTAGAACTGTAGTTTTAATAAACTTTATCCCAGGCTCAGATGTGGCTCTCCTGGAGGAGCCACGTGGCTCAGGCTGCACAGACCTGAGCTCCTGTTAAAGAGACTGGGGCACGGCTCAAAGTGGAGTTTACAGTAAACGGGTGGAGCAGGTGGAGGATTTTGAGGCGGTGTGGACAGTGAGGGAGGGGCAGTTAACCCTGCACCTGTAGGAGGCGCTGGAACATGGACGTGTGATTGTGATGGTTTAATTTTTTTTTTTTACTGTTAAGTGAAACAAAATAAATGTAGTGTTAAAGTAAAAAAGTCTGTCTATCTCTGTCTCTCCCTCCCCCCCCTCTCTCTCTCCCTCCCCCCTCTCTCTCTCTCCCTCTCTCTCTCTCTGTCTCTCTCCCTCCCCCCCCCCCCTCTCTCTCTCTCAGGGCGGCCTCGCTCTCTTTGTTCAGGTGATGCCGATCCTGATCCTGGTCATTGTCTCTGCTCTGACTCAGCTGATGGGCCACAGTCCAGCGTACAGCCTCAGCTACAGGCCGTGAGTCACATCAGCTCTAATGTATATATATATATATATATATATATATATATATATATATATATATATATATATATATATATATATATATATATATATATATATATATATATATATATATATATATATTATATATGTGTATGTTTAAAATAAATCTTCTCCTCCGCGAGTGGTGTCATCCCCTCACACACTCACACACTCTCACTCCACACACTCACACTCTCACTCCACACTCTCTCACTCCACACTCTCTCACTCCACACACTCACACACTCTCACTCCACACACTCACACACGGTGTGACTCCATCACGTTTGTGAATCCCTCTTTCATCACAGTTCCTCCTCCTCTTCTCCGTGTGAGTCCTGACTCATGTCCACACTCGTCCTTCTCTTCCTGTTTCTCATCCTCCTCTTCTCTTTGGGGCTTTATTCTTTCATCACATAATCCTTCTGTTAGCATGTTAGTGCTTTACTGGGAATGTTCCGTAGTATGGCATTAAACTTAAGCTATCTCCATGGAGACAAGTATGTGTGACAAGTTACAGGTCAGATCTGTGGAGATGCAAGCTCACTCAAAGGTATATTTTAGGAGTAAAAGCACCTGTAAGTAAATCAATGCAAAATAGAAACATTTAATGCCATACTGAGGAACATCTAAGGAAAAGCAGAGACATCACCGTAGAAACAAGCAGGCAGCAGACCCTCTATCAGAAAAGTCACACAGTACTCCTTTAAAAACAAATAAACGTGTCTCATTTTCATAAACAGCAGTGATAGATCGATTCCCGCTGCCCCTGTGTCCTCGGGCAAGACACTTCACCAACCGAACGTTTGAAAATGAAACGTTTGGACGTCTGTCTCTGTCCAGGTCGGCCGGTTACTCCCACAAACGTTTGACGGAGAAGCTGAGGGTGCCGTACTTCGTGGGGGAGCATTTCTCTAAAGAATGGAGCGGAGGACACCTGAAAAACCTGGAGCGGAGTGTGGAGGAGGACTACATCTCCAACCTGCGCAACAACTGCTGGAAAGAGAAACAGCAGAGTAAAAACAACACGACAACATGACACAACAACACGACAATATAACACGACAATATAACACAACAATATAACACAACAACACAACAATATAACACAACAATACAACACAACAATGTAACAATACAACACAACAATATAACGCAACAATACATCACAACAATACAACAACACAACAATATAACACAACAATACAACACAACAATATAACACAACAATACAACACAACAATATAACAACACAACAATATAACACAACAATACAACACAACAATATAACGCAACAATACATCACAACAATACAACAACACAACAATATAACACAACAATACAACACAACAATATAACAATACAACACAACAATATAACACAACAATACAACACAACAATATAACAACACAACAATATAACACAACAATACAACACAACAATATAACGCAACAATACATCACAACAATACAACAACACAACAATATAACACAACAATACAACACAACAATGTAACAATACAACACAAGAATATAACGCAACAATACATCACAACAATACAACAACACAACAATATAACACAACAATACAACACAACAATATAACAACAGAACAACATAACACAACAATACAACAGTGTGGAGGAGGACTACATCTCCAACCTGCGCAACAACTGCTGGAAAGAGAAACAGCAGAGTAAAAACAACACGACAACACGACACAACAACACGACAATATAACACAACAATACAACACAACAATACAACAACACAACAATATAACACAACAATACACTGAAAATACAACACAACAATCTGTTTGCCTTATTTCTATAGTTGATGTGTTTTATTTTGAAATGTGTTTTCCTTTGTTCTTGTGTGTGTACTTGTACTTCCTGTGTGTTGATTGGCTGCGTTCTGTGTTTCACCTGTGTCTTGTTTCCTGGTGTATTTGAGTCTCATGTTTCCCCTCGTCCTGCGTTGTTGCGTCGTCTCGTCCTGCGTTGGTGCGTCGTCATATAGCATACATACATAGCTAACCTTCTAGCTGCTACGTCCCAAACAGGAAGTGATCATGGGCGCACTTCCTGTTCCATGGCTCCAATTCACTTTCTGTATAATCTGTGTCCTCTCTCTGTCTCTGCTGCTTCAGACTCATTTTGGTCTTAAATGTTCGTATTAACCCTCTACATGATCCTGTTTGTGTTTTTATTTATTTTTTCATGTTTTCCCTGTACAGAGGAGGGCATGTTGTACCGAGCGCGATACTTTGGGGACTCGGACTTGTACGAGAGAGCTCAGAGGGCTCGGACACCCAGCTGTGCCAAACTGTCGGAGATATCGGCGTCTATCCACTGACAACGAGCTCCGAAACAACATCTACGACGCATCGACAGGTACGATAGTTTACTTTCACTTTCACTTTACAGTACAGAAAGCAAGACTGTCAGGGCGTGTCTCAGTTCGACGGTTTCACACTGCGATGGTTTCACGCTTCGACGGTTTCACGCTTCGACGGTTTCACGCTTCGACGGTTTCACGCTTCGACGGTTTCACACTTCGATGGTTTCACACTTTGACGGTTTCACACTTCGACGGTTTCACGCTTCGATGGTTTCACACTTCGATGGTTTCACACTTCGACGGTTTCACACTTCGACCGCTGCATTCGAAGGCCGCTTACGTCACTTCCGGTGCGACGAGGCCTGTCCCGTTTCATGCACCCGACGAATGCGGCCGTCAAATGTGCCCTGCGTTTCCAGCGTTTCCATGGAGATTGGCCGTGAACGAAGCGTGCGTCCGAGCTCCTTCTACGGGAGAAACAACAACTGACGGGGGGGCAAAGATTCAGACTCGGGTAAAAGTTTGAACAAATTATTTACGGGCACGGAAATGTGAATGAAGAGCAGACAGTTGAGAACGGCGTCGTAGCCAGTCGTCTTGGAGCAGGTCGTGGGTCACAGGGGCAGAGGCTGGGGTGTTTGTACCGGTCGTGGAGAGCTGGGTCGGAGGCGGAGGTGCAGAGTGGTTCCAAGGAGCGAGATTTGGTGAAGAATGAGAAATAACGATCTGAGTATTGAGGTCACAAATGCAAAACTGGACAGAGCCAAGCAGAACAGTACCACGGCGGATACACGGACGATCTGGCGCTGAGTGTCAGATCCTCCGGTTGACGCAGGCGCCGTGGCGTGGGCCTGTTCCATTTCGACACAATGGCAGCTACACGGAGGAGCACCATTCGTTGGCCGAGTCCTTCGAACTGTACTTCGAAGTGTGCGAGCATCGAAATGGGACACGGTGCCAGAGCACATTTAAAGTCATAGGTGGAGGTCACATGATCAAAGTGGGCTGGCACACAGTCACCTGGTGCATGATGGGACATGTAGGCAGAGCAGAGTTTAGTTTGACATTTAAATTATATTCACGTTCATATTAGTTTAACAGCTACATAACAGAGAAATACAAAAGTGCCGTAGAGACAGATATAAGTTTCTTTCTGAAAACATGCAACGTACAAAAATATGCATTGTTTACATAAGTTTACATAAGTTTACATAAAAGTTTACATAAGTTTACTTAAGTTTACATAAAAGTACATAAGTTTACATAAAAGTTTACATAAGATTACATAAGTTTACATAAAAGTACATAAGTTTACATAAAAGTTTACATAAAAGTTTACATAAAAGTTTACATAAGTTTACATAAGTTTACATAAAAGTTTACATAAGTTTACATAAAAGTTTACATGTTTACATAAAAGTTTACATAAGTTTACATAAAAGTTTACATGTTTACATAAAAGTTTACATAAGTTTACATAAAAGTTTACATAAGTTTACATAAAAGTTTACAAAAGTTTACATAAAAGTTTACATAAAAGTTTACATAAATTTACATGTCTCATCCTCTTAATACATGTGAAGTGTCTTGCCTAAGGACACAACAACAGTTTTTTGTTGTTGTTTTTTTGCCAATGGCGCCCCCCTGTGGGACCTGGTGTTCCCATTGGTCTCACATCCAAGTACAAACCAGACGCCGCCCTGTTTAGCTCCTGACGCCTGATCAGATTAAGCTGTAACATTAGCATCTTATTAATCCTGATTTTTTTTGTGTGTGTTTTCTTTTCAGGTTTTTGGAGAAACACGTTGAACTTCAGGCTGTAAATACAAACGCACTGGACTCGAGGAACCTCCTGTGGACTTTAGCGCCACATTAAACCCACTTAGGCTGATACAGACGCGACTTTAGCTGTTCTTCCTCTTGCTACAACTTTTAACTATAATTGTCAGAGTCAGTGCCAAAACAGAAGCGTAATTATAATTTTGCAACATGGCATTAACAAAATTTAACAAACTTTTCCACAAAAAAAAAAATCTCGTAGCTCTGGATTAAGGACCTCGGCGAATGCTTCCTTTTATTTATATGTAAACTGTCTTTTATTTTGCAACGTCAATGCACATTTTATATTTTAATCTATGCAGAAATAATGTGAAATCTCTGAAAAAGCCATTTAATCGTACGGGGGAAACAAATCTGTACCTGATTTTCACCCATGTGCTTGAGAAAAAACGTAATCAGGAAGTGCGCGGTTAGTTTGCCAGTTGTTGCTAACTCGGCTCTGGTCGCTGACATGTGTGAAAACAGCTTATAAACTCATCCTTGTGAATATTTAAGATGGTCAAAGGCATCAAGTGAGTGAAATTAACGTGTTTTTTTTTAAGGTGGTAAAAATCAGGTACAGAGCTCTTAAGGTGGTACGTCCAACACTGCGGCGCCTGAAGACCATCTCCCTCTGTGTCCATCCACCTTAAACAATACCTCCTTAAAAATACCTCCTTAAACGTCTCGCGCTGCGTTTCAGACTCGAGCTTCAGGCGGCAGAGGCGTCAACACTTTCAGCTGATTTGTCTCCGTGGAGATGCTATTTCTTTGCCGGAAATGTTCCACAGTACGGCGTTTAACTCGTCTCCACTAGGTCACGTTACAGGTCAGATCTGTGGAGAGTTGAACGCAGGGATTTTTGTGCATTAAAAACAACTATAATGAAATAAAAGTGTAATGCCAGACTGCGGAACATTCCAGGCAAAGCAGTAACATTTGTGTGGAGATGAGTAAAGAACCTTCATGGAGAAATGTGTCCTCTACATTTGACCCGTCCTCCAGTGTCTCTGGGTTGAACCTGCATTTGACCCGTCCTCCGGTGTCTCTGGGTTAAACCTGCATTTGACCCATCCTCCAGTGTCTCTGGGTTGAACCTGCATTTGACCCGTCCTCCAGTGTCTCTGGGTTAAACCTGCATTTGACCCGTCCTCCAGTGTCTCTGGGTTGAACCTGCATTTGACCCATCCTCCAGTGTCTCTGGGTTGAACCTGCATTTGACCCATCCTCCAGTGTCTCTGGGTTAAACCTGCATTTGACCCATCCTCCAGTGTCTCTGGGTTAAACCTGCATTTGACCTGTCCTCTGGTGTCTCTGGGTTGAACCTGCATTTGACCCGTCTCCAGGTCTTGACCAGGTCTTGGTCTGGACCTGAGTTGGACGATTGGTTTTAATTTGACTGAATCCACTTGTTTCTGGTTTTTAGATTGTGTGATGTAGATTTTAGTTGATGTGAACTAAAATTCAAACTTTTATGACTAAATAAAGAAGGTCACATGTCACACGTCACATGTCACATGTCACATGTGACATGTGACATGTCACATGTGACATGTGACATGTGACGTGTGACATGTCACTTCTGTCTCAAACATCTGGAAATCATTCGTCCTGTTTCTTATTATTCTGTGGGATTTTTCTCGTCCTTTTCTTCAAAATCTTCTTTTCTGCCAAAACAAACTTTCCCTGAATTCCTTTCACCAAATCACAGAACGATTCTGAGAACACGGTTTGAAGGAGCCGTGCGGAGTATCGAGAATCAGATCTGAACCGATACTACAACGAGAATCGAAACTTAATACTCACAAACCGCGTGTCCATCGTGTCCCGTGTTTTTGTAACGTGATCAGAAAAAGCTGCGTTTGACCTCGGGCCTGGGCCCAACGACACGTCACGTTTGTGGAATTTAAAGCCAAAATGTTCCGTAGTGTGGCTTTGTGTGTGAGCCTGAGCGCTCGTCCTCACACTGTCCTCCACCTTGAAGCCAAGTTGAAGCTTTGTGCCTAAACCAGACTCCACCGGAGAAACGGCCCGTTTCCTGCACCGCGTCTCATTTAAGATGTTTATGGAATGATTTATTTACATTTGGTTTTCACTCCTGGATTAAAACGTTTGAAACATTTTTATGGCTCTGGATGTTTCTGTCAAACTTATAATTTATGTGGATCTAAACCAGGACTAAACCAGGTCTAAACCAGGACTAAACCAGGTCTAAA
>NC_047144.1:257500-445000 GCF_009829125.3 Periophthalmus magnuspinnatus | reverse complement strand
AGTGTACAGTTCCACCTTCAAATACTTCAAGTCCAGATATTTTCAACTTAAATACATGTTCAAGGTTTTTTTGTACAATGTGGCGTAAGATTTCAGCAAAACAACAAGAATGCACTAGTTAGCAACGTAGCTTTAGCTTGTTAGCAATGTAGCTTTAGCAACGTAGCTTTAGCAATGTAGCTTTAGCAACGTAGCTTTAGCTGCCTGTTTTCTAATCAAAACAAGGTCCTTTTCACACAGAGTTACACAGTGGTGTCATGTGCTGCAGTGTGATCTTTGTACCGGCTTAAAAAAGGCAGTAATAATAATAATGACAGAACATTTGACCCATTTAGTACCACATTTTGAAAAAGTTGATGCAATTTGGGGGAAAAAGGTAGAATTTTGTGCTATGAATCTGGTACAAAAGTTTTTTTGGTCAATATTGTTCCAAATTTTACCAGGAATCAAAATTTTTCATTTGATATAAAGTGAAATCGATACATCAGTAAATTGAAGAAATTGTTAATCATTCTGAAGTTTTTATATTGGAAAAAAAAGTTGAATTTTTTAGCATGAATCGAGGAATAAGGTCATTTTTGGTGAATATTGTCCCAGTTTAAAACTTTGCAAATAAACTTATTTAAAATGTAATAAATTTAATATAAGAGATTTGGCGTTTTCTTTCTTTACAATGTAAATTTGTGTTGAAATAAGTGAAATTTGATGAGAAATTTAACACAGACGTCAAACGGACGTCCAAAACCTTTAGGAATGTGAGGTTCAGTTTGAAAAAACAAAACTGGCTTAAAAATGATCCATTTATGGTAGAGTTTGTTTTAAAATTTGAATGGGATGCTACTGCAATCTCAGTCATTTTATCCATGTCTGCAGTATTAAAGTTTAAAAAATAAATAGTTTAAATCTTTGTTGAAGTGCGTCGAGTCGTGGGACGGGTCTGGATAAGGCCGTTGATCTTCTGTGGTCCAAGATGGCTGCCTCTTCACATCTCTAACACTCTTCGATTAGCAGCCCTTCGGAGCAGTACAGTTTCTTCTTAATCACCCTAAAACCAGTGCTCAGTTTGACCTCTTGCCTTATTACGGGCGCAAGCGGAGATTTGGGGCTAAAAAGTCCTTGTATTTTCGGCCATATCCCGCTAGTTTCGAGCCGCAGCACGAGAGTCAGTTGGAACGTGGGGACGAGGTAAGGATCTACGGACAACTGCGAAACGCTCTCGTAGCCGTCTCCTTGTTCGATGCAGACGTCGATGAGCGCCCCCCGAAGGCCGCACGGCTCGCTGGCGGCCAAGTGCAGGAGCTCTTGACCGATGTGTTGTAAGAGCTTCTCGGGGATGAGGAGTTTACTGCATCTTAACGCAGTGTCCGAGTCTTTGGCGTCGCGTAAACTGGACGCGATGAGATCCACCACGTCCTTGAGTAAGTGCTCCTCCATCGGGTCGAAGAACAGGTCGTCGCTCGGGCTCAAGTCGCCAGACGTGTCCGAACCTGGAGAACATAAAAACGACGCACACATTTAGTTTAAAAATGTTTTTCCCGAACAGTAAAACGCTAGAATATCACTGGCCTTCACGAGGTTTTCACAATGACTCCAAATTAGGAGAGTTGCCATAGCGATTAAGAACTTAAAACTAAACATTAGATCTTTTGAACGGGGGAAGGGGGCGGATAACAGGAAGTGGAAAACTATGTATTCCAAGGATTCATGGGTTTTAGTGTCCTGTTGACGCCGCCATTTTGAGGACTTCTTCCTATTCAAAATATAAGCTCATGTTTTGAATAAGAGATATTTTTTTTATTACTTTTTACACTTAAGTAATATTCAGAGTGGATTTAACTCCATGGCAGAATCCAAACTACTTCACTTTTTAAAATGAACTGAAAACCTTTTATCAGTTGGCGATGTTTTCAGGACTTAACACTTGTATGCAAATGAGCCGACATCTCAAATTTGCATAAAGCTAGCCATAGCCACAAGCTAACGCAGCGGCTCCTGTTGTTGTCTATTGTCTTTTAAAGTTAAACACGTGACTGAAGTTGGGGTTAGAGCGCTCGTGAAGCCGTTACTAACCCTCAACCATTCTTACTAAACAGTTTCCTTATTATGAATTAAGTCTTTGTTCATGTTTTATTAAGCATGAATAAGCCTTGTTACCATACAGTGTTAATATAATGGATTTCTCTACATGATCCTGGGGTTTTTATTTCACTTTTGTGTCTGTAAATCAAGATCTGAACATTAATAACAGACAAATCGGGCGTCTCTTCTGTCCCCGAGGTCGCTCCCGTTAGCGTTAGCGACAGGTTTGATTGACAGCGTTGTACTGACCTGAGTCGGAGAGGTCACTCCTGCTCCCGCTGTTGGACTCCACACTCCCGCTGAAGTCTGCCAGTCTCTGGACTAACTTGCCCCAGGACAGTCTGCGAGGGCTGCTGTGGTCCAGGGGGGAGCTGGGAGCGCCGCCCAGGACCAGCTCGCTGTCGGCGGATAGGGTCGGCATGGCGTCTGCTTATGGACTATTCAGTCGTCAACACCTGTGGACGAAGACGAGGTTTAATCATGATACAGACCGAACAGAACAATATGACAGAGCGGTTCTGTGGAACGAGGACGTCCTCGTTTGAGTCTAGTCCTACACTTAAGTCCTTGGTTCTAATCCTTAGTCCTGGTTTAGTCCCAATCTAGTCCTGGTCTAGTCCTGGTCTACACTTAAGTCCTTGGTCCTGGTTTAGTCCCAGCCAAATCCTGGTCTAGTCCCGGCCTGGTCCTGGCCTAGTTCTGGCCTAGTCCCGGTCTAGTCCTGGTCTAGTCCTGGTTTAGTCCTGGTTTAGTCCTGGTTTGGTTCCGGTCTCGTCCTGGTCTGGTCCTGGTCTGGTCCTGGTTTGGTCCTGGTTTGGTCCTGGTTTGGTCCTGGTTTGGTCCTGGTCTAGTCCTGGTCTAGTCCTGGTCTAGTCCTGGTCTAGTCCTGGTCTAGTCCTGGTCTAGTCCTGGTCTGGTCCTGGTCTAGTCCTGGTCTAGTCCTGGTCTAGTCCTGGTCTAGTCCTGGTCTAGTCCTGGTCTAGTCCTGGTCTAGTCCTGGTCTCGTCCTGGTTTGGTCCTGCCCTGGTCTGGTCCTGGTCTAGTCCTGGTCTAGTCCCGACTTTTACGTTGTTTTTTCGTAAACACTTAGCGTTTCTGTTTTATTTGTGTTAAATCTTCTTTTCTCTTGCTCTGTGTCTAGACACTGCAGTGCACAGTTTAACCCTTAGAATTTACACCAGTGTGATATTTCTCTGGTAACTAATCACACCACATTAACAAACTCACATTATTACCATAGACCTCCATGTAAACTCAGTGCACTGGAAATGAAAATATCTGTAGTTTTGTGGTTTTAATTCCAGGATAAAAGACGATTTCGTGTCAAACGTGAACCTGACGCTGCAAAGACGAGAAGTGAAAAGTCAACAATAGAAACACAGAGGACGAGTCCACGAAATCATCCAAAAATGAACAAACCACCTCACTTTATGTGCCGTTTTTTGACATATTTGACTCATTTAACGTCCTGTTTGTCTTGTTTGTTGTGCTGAACTCTTCAATAGACCCATTGTCGTCCCCTACCTTCAATTTCTCTAGAATCGAACTCCGTTTTTGTCTTTTACCTGCAAATTTGCCCATTTCTAGCAGCATTTTGGTCATTTCTGGTGTTGTTCTCCAGTGTTTTGTGGTATATTTGCTCATTTACAGTAGTGTTTTGGTCATTTCTGGTGTTGTTCTCCAGTGTTTTGTGGTATATTTGCTCATTTACAGTAGTGTTTTGGTCATTTCTGGTGTTGTTCTCCTGTGTTTTGTGGTATATTTGCTCATTTACAGTAGTGTTTTGGTCATTTCTGGTGTTGTTCTCCTGTGTTTTGTGGTGTATTTGCTCATTTACAGTAGTGTTTTGGTCATTTCTGGTGTTGTTCTCCTGTGTTTTGTGGTGTATTTGCTCATTTACAGTAGTGTTTTGGTCATTTCTGGTGTTGTTCTCCTGTGTTTTGTGGTATATTTGTTGTTTTGTTCCGCTGTTTACGCCTTAAGCTTTTTCTATAGCTTCCACTGCAACTCACTGCACAAAGAGCTTCCAACAATTGGCAATAACTACAGTCATTTCTGGCATACTTCAAGATTTTCCAGCGCAGAAACGTGTTAGTTACAGCAGTGTTTTCAATTATAAACGTGCATATGAAAATCAGACAATGAATGGATCACTTCTGCTCTTTAACTGTCATTTAAGCTTTAAAAAAGGCTTCAAAAGTGTCACAAATCAGTACTTACGTGTGTTTTTAGTAAAGTAATATCCTTAAGTTCTTCATAGATGTTTTGAGGAGTTGTCTTTTAAGTTTATTGTCTAAAAAGTGCAAACAAAAGTGATAAATCCTTCGGGGACATTCTCAGGACGTGTCAGCTGAAGACTGCGGTTTGAGCCTCGGCAACAATGGTTTTATACTCAGCGCGTAAGCCCCGCCCCCGACGCCCGCTCTCAACCAATCAGAAAGAGAGGCTCGCCATCTGCGCAGGGTTTTGCCTGGTAACACGCCAAGCGCAGGAGACAAACAACACGGAGAGAACGGCACGAGAGAGAGGGCGGGGCAGTGCGGGGGGCGGGGCTTAGAGCGCGAGAGGAGTCTGCGGCCCGTGGTGAAGGCGGCCGCCATTTTGGGAAGGGAAATAAAAGACTTAAATGTAAAAACAATGATAATAATAGAGTTGAAACACATATGCAGTGTTCAAATTATTATTATTATTATTATTATTATTATTATTATGATTATTATTAATTAAAAAAAATAATAATAATAATGAATGCTGTGTGCTAATTATATTTTGTTCTATTTGTGGGTTTCATCTTTACTTTCTTCCCCAAAGTATATCATATTTTTGTTTCATATTGTTAATTTCCATGGCAACTGTTCTAATTTTTTAGAGTTCTGAAAAATGTTATTTGAACAGCTTTGCACAGGTGATTTTAAATGTAAAGCTGTCACATTTTTATACAGCGATTCTCCGCCTCAGCTGCTTTAGGATTATTCAAACTAATTAGCATTGACGAGAGGTTGTTTTTGCTGTGCTCTTATCAAATAAATAATATATGCAACACAAAGGAATTCTGTTCTAATAACCTGCTACATGAAAGTCAACACAATGTGGAGATCTTCCTGGATAGTCGCGGTTCAAACAGTATCACACCTGTTAATACTCACAATACTTACATTTCATAAACTTTGTGTATGTTGTGCAGTATATTGGTATTTGAGGTTGCCAGATAAGGAAACAAGCAAACATGAAAAGTAAATAATGTGTAAAAAAAAAAAAAAAAAAAAGGCCATAACTAGATCATTTTGTTATTTTACATTTGTTTGTGTAACATTTACCTTCCCAAGATGGCGGCCGGGGGGTTGACGTCACCCGGTGTCCTCTAGTGTTTTATATTGAGCCGCTGAAGCGCAGAGCAGCGATGGAAATGTACTGACTCTGCTGGACTTGTTTATCTGACACTTCACGTCTGCATTAAACGCTTTACATAACGGCGCATGCGCAGACGCTGTTGTACTGTTTGTGCGCGGCGCAGAGAGACAGATTAGGCTCGTGTTATTTTTTTTATTTGTTTTATTTATTTAATTTTGTCGAACAGCGCTGCAGACAGTGAGCATTACGTCACCTGTTTGTACCGAGCCCAGCAGCATTACGTCAGAATAATTCAGCACGTACAGGGACGTAAACAAGCGCAGAAAGAAAAACACACGAATATAGAAATAACACACACAGACACACACACCTACGTACATACACACACAAACACATACATACACACTGCTCTGGGACATTTTTAAAAACATGACATCATTTTGTTCAAACGCTGCACATTTAAGCCAGAGCTGTGTGTGGGGTCGCCTCTCCGCAGAGCTGGTGTCGTTTAATGCCATACTGCGGAATATTCTCGTCTCATATTACAGTGAAAAACCCTTCCCCCCCCCCCCCCCCGTGTATTTGAGCAGGATGTGTCCGGGCCCAGGTGACTCGTGTAAGCAGGAAGAGCGCGTTAGCATGCTAGTTGTTGTTATCTTTATGGTGACTGTAAACTCCTCTGGTCTCATGAAAAGTGCTTCTAAAGTCGTCATGGTGAGTAAAGAGGATGGTCTGAGAGACACACCGCTCCTTTAACACCAGATGATGAGCTGTTTTTCTCCTCCCTCTCTCTCTCCATCTCCCCCTTCTCTCTCTCCCTTCCCCTCTCTTTCCCTCCACCCTTCTCTCTCTCCCTCCCTTCTTCCCTCTCTTTCTCCCCCTCCCTCTTTCCCTCCCCCTTCCCTCTCTCCTCCTCTCTCTCTCCCTTCCCCCCTCTTTCCCTCCACCCTTCTCTATCTCTCCCCCTCTCTCTCACTCTCCCCCTCTCTCTCCCTCCCCCTTTCTCTCTCCCTTCTTCCCTCTCTTTCTCCCCCTCCCTCTTTCCCTCCCCCTTCCCTCTCTCCCTCCACCCTTCTCTATCTCTCCCCCTCTCTCACTCTCCCCCTCTCTCTCTCCCTCCCCCTTTCTCTCTCCCTTCTTCCCTCTTTCTCCCCCTCCCTCTCTCTCCTCCTCTCTCTTCCTCCCCTTTCTCTCTCTCACTCTCTCTCCCCCCTCCTCCCCCTCTCTCTCTGTTTTTCATCTGTTCATCCCTGTGGAAGATGGGTGGAGCTTCAGTCTGTGTCATGTGAGTGGGCGGAGCCTTATACAGTAAAAGAAGGAGAGAGGGGGCGGGGCTTAGGCCTGTAAACACGTGAAGGACAGAGTGTACTCGAGGAAAAGAGGAGAAGACACAAACAGAGAGAGGACACAAGAGAGGGAGGAGGAGGAGAGGAAGTGAACATGTGACTGGAGGAAAAGTACTGAGCAACTGTGAGAAAGAAACAGATACAAACCAGAACTGAACCAGTACTTGTAGTACAGTACTTGTAGTACAGTACAGTACTTGTAGTACAGTACAGTACTTGTAGTACAGTACAGTACTTGTAGTACAGTACTTGTAGTACAGTACAGTACTTGTAGTACAGTACAGTACTTGTTGTACAGTACAGTACTTGTAGTACAGTACAGTACTTGTAGTACAGTACAGTACTTGTAGTACAGTACAGTACTTGTAGTACAGTACTTGTAGTACAGTACAGTACTTGTTGTACAGTACAGTACTTGTAGTACAGTACTTGTAGTACAGTACAGTACTTGTAGTACAGTACAGTACTTGTAGTACAGTACAGTACTTGTAGTACAGTACAGTACTTGTAGTACAGTACTTGTAGTACAGTACAGTACTTGTTGTACAGTACTTGTAGTACAGTACTTGTAGTACTTGTAGTACAGTACTTGTAGTACAGTACTTGTAGTACAGTACTTGTAGTACAGTACAGTACTTGTAGTACAGTACTTGTAGTACTTGTAGTACAGTACTTGTAGTACTTGTAGTACAGTACTTGTAGTACAGTACTTGTAGTACTTGTAGTACAGTACTTGTAGTACTTGTAGTACAGTACTTGTAGTACTTGTAGTACAGTACTTGTAGTACTTGTAGTACTTGTAGTACAGTACTTGTAGTACTTGTAGTACTTGTAGTACTTGTAGTACAGTACTTGTAGTACTTGTAGTACTTGTAGTACTTGTAGTACAGTACTTGTAGTACTTGTAGTACTTGTAGTACTTGTAGTACTTGTAGTACTTGTAGTAGTTCCAAACTGACACATGGGGGCGTCTCCTGAATTTCAGGCTGAACTTTTGACCTGCAGATCTGAGATGAGGCTTCATCCTCCTGAAGAACAGAACAGTCTGTTCACACAAAGAGAGAGAAAAAAAAACAGAGAGGACGAATAGAGAGAGGACGAATAGAGAGAGGACGAATAGAGAGAGGACGAATAGAGAGAGGGAGAGGAAGTACAGAGAGAGAGAGAGAGAGAGGGAGAGGAGAGAGAGGAAGTACAGATTCAAGTTTGATTCTGTTCGATTCTGATTATAGTACTGTACTGTACAGTACTACAGTACTATAGTACTGTACAGTACAGTAGTACTGTACTGTACTAACTGTACTAACAGTACTATAGTACTGTACAGTACAGTAGTACTATAGTACCTGGTTCCGTTGCTCTGGTTCATGAGCTGAAGCTGCACGAGCTCCAGGAGGAACTTTTTATCCTTTGGATCATTTCTGTTTAGAACGATGATGTAGTCCACTTTAAGACCTGGTTTAGTCCTGTTTCAGTCCTGGTTCAGTCCCAGTTTAGTCCTGTTTTAGTCCCAGTTTAGTCCCGTTTTAGTCCTGTTTTAGTCCCGTTTCAGTCCTGGTTTAGTCCCGTTTCAGTCCCGTTTCAGTCCCAGTTTAGTCCCGTTTCAGTCCTGTTTTAGTCCCAGTTTAATCCTGTTTTAGTCCCAGTTTAGTCCTGTTTTAGTCCCAGTTTAGTCCTGTTTTAGTCCCAGTTTAGTCCTGTTTTAGTCCCAGTTTAGTCCTGTTTTAGTCCCGGTTTAGTCCTGGTTTAGTCCCGTTTCAGTCCTGGTTCAGTCCCGTTTCAGTCCTGTTTTAGTCCTGTTTCAGTCCTGTTTTAGTCCCAGTTTAGTCCTGTTTCAGTCCTGTTTTAGTCCCAGTTTAGTCCTGTTTTAGTCCCAGTTTAGTCCTGTTTCAGTCCTGTTTTAGCCCCAGTTTAGTCCTGTTTTAGTCCCAGTTTAGTCCTGTTTTAGTCCCGGTTTAGTCCTGGTTTAGTCCCGTTTCAGTCCTGGTTCAGTCCCGTTTCAGTCCTGTTTTAGTCCTGTTTCAGTCCTGTTTTAGTCCCAGTTTAGTCCTGTTTCAGTCCTGTTTTAGTCCCAGTTTAGTCCTGTTTTAGTCCCAGTTTAGTCCTGTTTCAGTCCTGTTTTAGCCCCAGTTTAGTCCCGTTTCAGTCCTGGCCAAGTAGAACAGTCTGAGAACCTGATCTTGTCCAGTTTGACCCAGGGTAACACAAGCCCTTTAAACCGACACCGTGCCTTTAAGAGGAAGTGTTCCATTGTAAAGTGTGATCTGAGCCGGAGCGTGTCGTACATTTAGCACTTTATTTATACACTCTGTCCACTCCAAAGACGACAAGTATGAGTCAAAGACGTGTAACAAGAGGCACACACGTCCACCTCATATTTATTTACAAGTTTAAGTAACAAATATGGACAGATTCACTTTGACAACGGCAGAAATGCAAATAAAACTTTGGCTTTGAAAAGAAATATTTGTAACTTTAAGCTTCTATATTACACAAAATGGACTCTGGTGAGCTTTAATCCGTGTTATACTGCTGGTCCCTCCTCAAAAACAGACCTGGAGTTGTGTTTTGTTTGTCTGTCTGCATCTCCAAAGCTCAAAATGCTCTGTTCCACCTTGTGATGTCATGACGTGGTGTTTTGTTTTTTGTTTTTTTTCCCAAGTGAACAGCTCTTTTCACCTTTAGTTGAGTCGAGATAAGTGAGAACTCCAGGACTGAAATGATCCAGATGATTCTAGTGAAGGTGGAGTTTAAAAACACAGTGGAGCACTTCCTGTATCACATGATGACATCACAAGGTGGAACAGAGTGTTTTCTGTTGGAGAGAAGAACTCGGCCTAAATCTGCAGGTTTGTGAGTTAAACATGTGAGAACGAAACAAAACACAACTCCAGGTCTGTTTGAGGAAACATTAGAGCAGATCAGAGAGTAGAGGAGTTTGGGACATTTAAATGTTTTGAACGGGGAAAGGTCGTCACAAACTCAGGAAGAAATCATTTGAAACAGAAACCAGTGAAGAGTCGTTCCCTCTCCTCTTGTGTCTTTGGCAGATTTCAGCTCAAAGTCCTGTGTTGGTTTTGTATTTCTTTATGAAGGTGTGAACCCTAAAAGTTGCTCTATGGGTTTGTATCTCCACTCGTCCGCCTCCAGCTCCTCCACCAAACTCGCCAACTTCTCCATCCTCGACACCTGCTGATCTAAAATCGGACAAACGCACTTGTTTAGTTCAGTTTTAATCCAATGTTTCAGACGCCGTCGTCACATTCTATTGATACTTTACAGAGACATCGCACTGTGGATGTTGTACACGTAGGTCTAGTCTGAAAAACTGTTGGCTAATGCTAATGCTAATGCTAGCTTGAGACTGTAATGTTACTTGAGAGGGACTTGTTTAACAGCACAAATCAGCTCATCTGTTGAAGTTCCAGCTAAATTGGTCGTTTCTGGTCAGATTGTGTTACATTAAAGCTCAGATTAAAGTCTAACAAAGTTTCAGACAGAACAGTGCCCCATGTTAGCGACCTCAGCTGCAAAGTATCAATAGGACAATACTATTCTGCGCAGACGGGGACAGCTCAAATGAATATTGTGCAGCTGCAGGTTTTCGTTGTTAAACAGAAATGACCAGGTTCAACATTTATAAATTTACATTTTGAATATTTCATGGTCAAGTCCAATGTGATCAATAGAGCTATGTGTGACCTCTGACCCCATCTGGACCATGACACCATCGCAGTCTCCAGTCTGTAGTAGACTATATAAATATATATATATAAACTAAAGTGCCATCCTGACTGGATTCGTATATTTTTCTAATTCTAAAACATGATGCAGTATTATTTATCTATGCAGTATTTCCATGGTAACGCTATGACTGAGAAATTACTAGTTTTTACAATTAGGAAAACAGTTCAATCAATGACTTTATCTGTGAACCAAACCTAAAACTGGATGGTTACGTGGCTGTTACTGGTTTGGTGTAAACTGGAGCTAAGACCAAGAAAAAAACAGTAAAAAAAAAAAAAAAAAATTAAATGAAATATGACGTGATCTTGGGCGTTATTTGGCATTCACAACTAATGTAATTAAAAAATACTTTTGTCTTCTTCTAGCATCAGCCAGAGGTTTGACTGACAGCGTTGCTAAGCCTCTCACTGCTAAACAGGCGGTGTGGGCGGAAAGGGGGGGTTTCCTTCAACAGCCTCGCTCCTGATTGGCTCTTTGGTTGCTATGATACGTGAGCCGAACGCTACATTCCTTACCGTGTTTGACTTGTTTTAACGTCGAGGCCACTTGATAACTGAACACAGACTCACACAGGAACCGATCGGACCCATCTGAGAAAAGACACAAAAGAACAAAAACATTCAGGATTTTATAAGAAGGTTCACTGAAAAGGAGCGCGCGGGTTTGAGAAGGAGCGCGCGGGTCTGAAAAGGAGCGCGCGGGTTTGAAAAGGAGCGCGCGGGTCTGAAAAGGAGCGCGCGGGTTTGAGAAGGAGCGCGCGGGTCTGAGACTTGAGCCAAAGCAGAATAAACGGCTCATTTAAACTGTGAGGAAAACGACAGAACAGAGAGAACATTGAGCCGTTTTCATTAAAGGTAAAACGCTGCTGTTCATAATCTGCTGTTCGGAGACATTTATGGTCATATCCCCTCGTCCTCCCTTTCTCACTCTCCTGTCTCTTCCACCTCTCCTCTTTCTCTCTTCTGTGCCTCCTCTCTCCCCCTCTCTTCTGGGAGTCCTCTCTCCTCCACCTCTCCTCTGCATCTCCTCCTCTCCTCCCACTCTATCCGTCTTTCTCTTCTGTCTCTCTCCTCCTTTTCCTCTCCTCCTTTTCCTCCCCTTCTCACTCCTCCATCTCTCTCTCCCCTCTCCTCCTTTTCCTCTCCTTCTCACTCCTCCTTCTCTCTCTCCTCTCTCTCTCTCCCCTCTCCTCCTTTTCCTCTCCTTCTCTCTCTCCTCTCTCTCTCCCCTCTCCTCCTTTTCCTCTCCTTCTCTCTCTCCTCTCTCTCCCCTCTCCTCCTTTTCCTCTCCTTCTCACTCCTCCTTCTCTCTCTCCTCTCTCTCTCCCCTCTCCTCCTTTTCCTCTCCTTCTCTCTCCTCCATCTCTCTCTCCCCTCTCCTCCTTTTCCTCTCCTTCTCACACCTTCTCTCTCCTCCTTTTCCTCTCCTTCTCACTCCTCCTTCTCTCTCTCCTCTCTCCCCTCTCCTCCTTTTCCTCTCCTTCTCACACCTTCTCTCTCCTCCTTCTCCTCTCCTTCTCACTCCTCCTTCTCACTTCTCCATCTCTCTCTCCCCTCTCCTCCTTTTCCTCTCCTCACACCTCCTTCTCTCTCCTCCTTTTCCTCTCCTCACACCTCCTTCTCTCTCCTCCTTTTCCTCTCCTTCTCCTCTCCTCCTCTGCTCCCTCTGTTCTGTGTGTCCCTCCTCCAGGAGCAGATGATAAATATTCTGTTTGCTGCTGTTTCTGTATAAACAAAGAGACGCCTCGTGATGTTTTTGCTCAGGCTGAACATTCAGTCAAACTATGAGCTGTGGAAATGAACAAACGGAAAAAACATCTGAATAATGTGACACGACAGACACAGTTACTTAAATGTCCATAAAGTCATAATTTAAAGAGAATAAAGTCATAATTTAAAGAGAATAAAGTCATAATTTAAAGAGAATAAAGTCATAATTTAAAGAGAATAAAGTCATAACTTAAAGAGAATAAAGTCATAATTTAATGAGAATAAAATAATAATTTCACAAATAATAATTTTACAAAAATAAAATTATAGCCAAAAAAGTCGACATTTAATGATTTAGGACTCGACACGAATCAAAATGAACGCAGACTGCAAAAGACTGGTGCTTGCATGAGTTAAAGCTAACATAAATGCCCATTATTAAACTTTCAAACAGTGACATTTTACACATCCCATAAGTTTATAAATTATTAAACAGATCTGCAACTTACACAGGTTTTTATTTAATCTTTTTACACAAATAAGGGCATTCTTTGTCGTGGTGGCGAACGGCCCTTGTCCCTAAATCTGGATAAAATTACATCTTTAAGTTGACTACGGCTTTATTCTCGTAAAATTACAACTTTATTCTCATAAAATTGTGACTTTATTTTTGTTGTACGACTTTAATGTCAGAATGTTATTTTATTCTCCTAGAGCCTGCATAATACTTTTTAAGTGACCCTTATACTCGTCATAAATCTTAATGTAAATAAATGATTGTAATTGTTCTATGCATCACTGCAGATGTTTCATAGCTTGATGGTCCCTGTTTTATTTTTTAGTAACATATATATATTATTTTATCGTAGTTCTCCCTCGCTACATCGTGGTTCACCTTTCGTGGTCTCGCTGTTTCGTGGATTTTTCCAGTGCAATTTTCATGCTTTTTTACAGTGTATGAACGTGCATTGTGTCGTGCGTCCTGATTGGCTGTTGGACTGTAGACCATTGTGTCGTGCGTCCTGATTGGCTGTTGGACTGTAGACCATTGTGTCGTGCGTCCTGATTGGCTGTTGGACTGTAGACCATTGTGTCGTGCGTCCTGATTGGCTGTTGGACTGTAGACCATTGTGTCGTGCGTCCTGATTGGCTGTTGGACTGTAGACCATTGTGTCGTGCGTCCTGATTGGCTGTTGGACTGTAGACCATTGTCCATCAGTCTCCTCCGTGCCGTGTCTCCTGTCCAGTACAGAATGTGTTCAGACAAATTTACATAAATGTTGGACACTACAGCGAAGAGGCGCGGTCAGAGGAACTGTAATCAACTATTATACTAGTCACTATTAATCAACTAAACAAGAGAGAAATGTGAGGAAATGTTAATGTCTGTGTGAGGAAAGTGTATAAAGTGTGTGGTGAGGGGTTTTACAGCTATAATTTATATATATATATTAGCTGCTGTGACTGAAAGGGTTTTATTCTGCACTTTTCTCCTGTAATTCTCATTTTATGATGATTATTTGGGATTATTTATGTTTTGATTTGATGTATTGTGATTTTAATGTCTTTCTTATTTTGTAAAGGAATTACTTTGTGTATGAATTGTGCTGTACAAATAAACTTGCCTGACTTTGTGATGAAAATGTATTTGATGTAAAACCAGGACAGTCAAAGTAAAACGAATACCAGACTTGCTGTTTGCAGAATAAATGTTGAAAGTACAGCCTTATAATGTGGTGTAGACTCGTGCTAATAAACAGGACATATCGCTGATGAGCACGAGTGTCCTGGGTGATTTACCCTCCATCATCTCGCCTGATCCTTTGGGGTACGTGAACAGCACTTTTCTCGGAGGCGTCAGGTCTGAGGCGCTGAACCCAGAGACTGTGACCGAGCTCCCACTCACTCCCCCCGCAGAGGACGAGGAGGACGAGGCGGCCATCCCTGGAGCACTTTAAACACAATATGTCACATCAGAAAGGCATTAAGTTACACCCCGAAAGCATCACGTTAACGCGAAATGAGCTGTGCCAAAACATTAGCTTTAGCATGTTAGCTTCATCGTTCTAAGTCAAAGGCGAAATGCTGTATTGAAAACTAGCAACAAAACAGTTAAAATAAAGTCAAATAAAGGCACAAATCAACCGTAAATAAAACTACTGCTAATGCATCGCTTTAAAAACAGGTTCAGAGATATAAAACTTACCTCCAACGTCCAAAAATGTTAAAATAAATTACATTTTATCCACGAAATAGTTCACGTTGACGGAAAATGAGCGCCTGTGCTAAAAACATTAGCTTTAGCATGTTAGCTTTAGCATGTTAGCTTCATCGTTCTAAGTCAAAGGCGAAATGCTACATTGAAAGCTAACAACAGAGCAGTAAAAGAATTGTCAACTAAAGGCAGAAATCAACCGTAAATAGAGCTACTGCTAATGCCGCATCACTTTACAAACAAATTCAGAGATATAAAACTTACCCTCAAAGTCCAAAAATGTAAAAATAAATTAAATTTTATCCACGAAATAGTTCTTCTTGTTTGAGTTCAACAAATGCTTTGCGACACAAAAACGATTTACGTTTGAAGATATACAAATGATCCGGAATACGGCAAACCCGGTTCAGCGCCTGTTCCAGGTGATTTGGAGGTTTGCACATTAACGTAAAGTGACGTTCACAGCACGTCAACGTCAACCTTCACTGGACCGAGCTCTGCTGCAGCTGCTAAGTCACTTTTAAAAGGCGAAAACTATGAAATCTGAGCACAATTTGACAAAAAAAATGGCCTAGCTACTAATTTAATACATATATTCTGTTCCTGTCTATCAGAATTGAGCAGATTTGTTGTTATAATGGAGGTTTTACGTCCACAACTTGTGATCATAAATGGCAGACAATATCGAAGGAACGTGATGAAGGAGGAGCAGTTTGAGGAGGAAGAGGAGTTCTCCTACACAGGACCAGGTGAGCCTTAGTCTTTTATGTGTGGAGACTGGTGGAAGCTTTGGTGACTTTGTGGTTGGACCCTGGTGCTTCACTTTTTATTTAAACTGGGCGAAAACAGAGCGAATTCATGTTTTCGTTACTATCCAGTACAGTTAAAGCTCCTGTATGACACAAAACTGACTCCTGTGAGCGTTAAAGCATGTTCTAATGCTGTTTCCTCCTCAAAAACACACCTAGAGTTGTGTTTTGTGTCTTTATTATTAGTCTGTAACATCTCCAAAGCTCAAAATGCTCTGTTCCACCTTGTGATGTCATGAAGTGGTAGTTTCCAAGTTGACTCCTCCCACTTTTACCTTTAGTTCAGTTGAGGTAAGTGTCAGTTTCAGGATTTCTGAAATGATCCAAATGATTCTAGTGAAGGTGGAGTTTAAAAACACAGTGGAGCACTTCCTGTATCACCACATGATGACATCACAAGGTGGAACGGAGTTTTTTGAGCTTTTAGAGAAGAACTCAGCCTAAATCTGCAGGTCTGTGTGTTAAACATGTGAGAATGAAACAAAACACGACTCTAGGTCTGTTTGTGATGAAAAATGGGCCTTTAAATATTGTAATTATTATGTCTATGATTTTTTTATCTAGCACATTTATTTATGAAATTTAAATTTTTTAACTCATTTTAATTGATCTACTTTACTTTTTTATACATATAATTTTAATGCATCTAATTTTAATTCATGTAATTCAATTTTTTAAACTAATTTTAATTCATCACATTTTATCTGTTTTAAATTTTTTAACACATTTTAATTGATCAAATTATTATTATTTTTTTTTACATTTTTTTTTTTTAAATCTAACGAATATAAGTGCCATTGAATCCCGATGTTAAATTGTGTGTATAGACTGACCGAAAAAAAAACAAATGTGTTCACTGATTCGTTCTGTGTTCTCACCACAACGGCAAAAGTAAAAATAAAAGTACTAAACGTTGTATTTTTGTGTGTTTAAACGGCAGAGTCTGGAGACGTGGCTGAAGATGAGGGCTGCGATCCTCAGCGCATTGAACAGACGGACAAAGGCTTCCACTGCGCCGTCGACGTGCCCAGCGTCCTCTACAAGTACGACGTTCATAAAGCGCGTCGTACATTTGAACTCGGCAGATCTGTCATGTTTTAAACTCTCGTCTTCAGATACATCATCGGTAAAAAAGGAGAGACTCGCAGACGACTTGAGCATGACACGAAAACCAGCATCAGCATCCCCAAACAAGGAGCGGAAGGACCGATAGGTGAGGATTTGAGCACGTCTCAGCGCGTCTCCACAGAATCATCAAGTCTGATCAGATTAGAATATTATTTAAAGCTCCTACATCACACAGAAGTGACTCCTGCAGCTTTAAGTCACGTTCTAAAGCTGTGAACACGTCAAAAAACACACCTGGACTTGTGTTTTGTTTCATTCACACATGTTTGACTCACACTTTATTATTAGTCTGTTACATCTCCAAAGCTCAAAATGCGACGTTCCACCTTGTGATGTCATCAAGTGGTAGTTTTCAAGTGAACAGAGACTTTTACCTTTAGTTCAGTCGAGATAAGAGACAACTCCAGGACTGAAATGATCCAAATGATTCTATAAATGAAGGTGTGTGGAGTTTAAAAACACAGTGGAGCACTTCCTGTATCACATGATGACATCACAAGGTGGAACAGGGTGTTTTCAGTTTGAGAGAAGAACTCGGCCTAAATCTGCAGGTTTGTTTGTGTTAAACGTGTGAGAATGAAACAGAAAAACACGACTCCAGGTCTGTGTTTGTGACGAGGAAACGACATCAGAGCAGATCAGAAAATGGTGTAAGATGGACTTTAATATAAAATCAGACGGAGAATTTGCAGAGAAAAGCTCAATTTTTATCGTCACAATCCACTCTCCAAATGTGCTTATGTGGTTATTTTGAACATTTATCTGTAACTGCCAGGATTTACGCATTTGTGATTTTATTTTTATAAGCTAAAAGTGTAAGATGGAGGCAAAAAAAACCACAAAAACAGCTGTTAATCCTGTGTGTTTTGTAACTCGGGAAGAGCAGATCCACGAGACGCTCTGACCAAACAAAAATACGACAAATCACTGACGACAGAAAGGACGTGCGCCGTTTGAATCCGACTTTACGCTTGTGCTAAATGCTATGACCGTCTCCATGGTGACGGTACTGTTTTCCTCGGAACGTTCCGCGGCGTGGCATTAGACCGATCTCACCGGAGCCGAGCAGGCGACGCCGTTCAAAGTGTCGCAGGTTACGCACACGGAGAGGCGAGCCAGCGTGTGCACGGAGGGATTCACAAGGATTTACCGTAAATATGGGACTAAAGAGCTCACCCGAATATGAGCCGCACCAGCTAAATTTGAAAAGAAAGTCCATTTTGTCCGTATATAAGCGGCGCCTGAATATGAGCCGCAGGTTTTCATATTGTAACGTGAGATATTTACACAGAAAGACGCTACACGGACACGCTTTTTTTAAACTGTGACTGAAGATTGGCACCGACACGACATCAACACGGGGTGAATATACCTGCAGGTTTAGAAAATAAAGCTGCACCAACACGGGCGTCTGCTTTTATTTCCTTTTGTCGTCTTTTTACATCGACCGAGTTGGATTCATCGATGCCGAGCCCACGTGCAGCGGCTCTATTTCCTTCTTTATCTTAAAAACTGCATCGTGTCCGTTTTCTTCGTGTGTTTTTCCACAAAATGACAGTTACAAAAATCAAAACTAGTGAATTCTTCAGAGCAGAATCTTTCCCCACGTCTGTCTCACTTTTACGTTTACAGCCGGAGAGCGCCCCCCGGTGGCCGTTATCCGGTAAAATTCTATAAATAAGCTGCGCTGTTGTATCGGCCGCAGGGTTCAGAGCGTGGGGGGAAAAGTCACGGCTTATAGTCCCAAATTTACGGTATAATTGAATAAATGTGAGTTACGCAAGTTTAATGCCATACAGTGTAACATTCAAAAGCGTTACTTCGTGCGTTCTGTTTCAGTGATCACCGGGGCCCGTCGAGCGTCTGTGTCGTCCATCTTGTGTGTTACTTCGTGCGTTCTGTTTCAGTGATCACCGGGGCCCGTCGAGCGTCTGTGTCGTCTGCGCTCACTCGACTGGAGCTGCTCGTCGACAGCTTCAGGAGGAAACAGCCGTTCACTCACTTCCTGTCGCTCCCGCTGAACGACCCCGGGATCCAAGATGGCTTCCTGAGGTTTAAGGAGGCGGTGCTGGCCCAGTGCTCACAGGTCCAGTTTTCAGTTTATTTCTCAGAAAAATGATCCAGACGAGTTAAACCTGAAATCAGACTCGGAGTCAGTGGCACAGACGTCTGTTTTAACACATTTGATTTGTGTCTCTGTCTCTTTGCACAACAGGGAAATGTCCTTCAGCCAACGTTTAGTCCTGACAAAGACTAGATCCAAGTCTGAACCGGGTCTAAACCAGGTCTGAACCAGGGCTAAACCAGGGCTAAATTAGGGCTAAACCAGGGCTAAACCAGGGCTAAACCAGGGCTAAACCAGGGCTAAACCAGGGCTAAACCAGGGCTAAACCAGGACTAAATTAGGGCTAAACCAGGGCTAAACCAGGGCTAAACCAGGACTAAACCAGGGCTAAACCAGGGCTACTCCTTGTTTGGTCCTGTTCTAGTCCGTGTTTGGTCCTGTTCTAGTCCTCGTTTGGTCCTGTTCTAGTCTGTATTTGGTCCTGTTCTAGTCTGTATTTGGTCCTGTTCTAGTCCTTGTTTAGTCCTGTTCTAGTCCTCGTTTGGTCCTGTTCTAGTCCTCGTTTGGTCCTGTTCTAGTCCTCGTTTGGTCCTGTTCTAGTCCTCGTTTAGTCCTGTTCTAGTCCTCGTTTGGTCCTGTTCTAGTCCTCGTTTGGTCCTGTTCTAGTCCTCGTTTGGTCCTGTTCTAGTCCTCGTTTGGTCCTGTTCTAGTCCTTGTTTGGTCCTGTTCTAGTCCTCGTTTGGTCCTGTTCTAGTCCTCGTTTGGTCCTGTTCTAGTCCTTGTTTAGTCCTGTTCTAGTCCTCGTTTGGTCCTGTTCTAGTCCTCGTTTGGTCCTGTTCTAGTCTGTATTTGGTCCTGTTCTAGTCCTTGTTTGGTCCTGTTCTAGTCCTCGTTTGGTCCTGTTCTAGTCCTTGTTTAGTCCTGTTCTAGTCCTCGTTTAGTCCTGTTCTAGTCTGTATTTGGTCCTGTTCTAGTCCTCGTTTGGTCCTGTTCTAGTCCTCGTTTGGTCCTGTTCTAGTCTGTATTTGGTCATGTTCTAGTCCTCATTTGGTCATGTTCTAGTCCGTATTTGGTCCTGTTCTAGTCCGTATTTGGTCCTGTTCTAGTCCTCGTTTGGTCCTGTTCTAGTCCTCGTTTGGTCCTGTTCTAGTCCTCGTTTGGTCCTGTTCTAGTCCTCGTTTGGTCCTGTTCTAGTCCTCGTTTGGTCCTGTTCTAGTCCTCGTTTGGTCCTGTTCTAGTCCTCGTTTGGTCCTGTTCTAGTCCTTGTTTGGTCTTGTTCTAGTCCTCGTTTAGTCTTGTTCTAGTCCTCGTTTGGTCCTGTTCTAGTCCTTGTTTAGTAGTTTGGTCCTGTTCTAGTCCTCGTTTGGTCCTGTTCTAGTCCTCGTTTGGTCCTGTTCTAGTCCTCGTTTGGTCCTGTTCTAGTCCTCGTTTGGTCCTGTTCTAGTCCTCGTTTGGTCCTGTTCTAGTCCTCGTTTAGTCCTGTTCTAGTCTGTATTTGGTCATGTTCTAGTCCTCGTTTAGTCCTGTTCTAGTCTGTATTTGGTCCTGTTCTAGTCTGTATTTGGTCCTGTTCTAGTCTGTATTTGGTCCTGTTCTAGTCCTCGTTTGGTCCTGTTCTAGTCCTCGTTTAGTCCTGTTCTAGTCCTCGATTGGTCCTGTTCTAGTCCTCGTTTAGTCCTGTTCTAGTCTGTATTTGGTCCTGTTCTAGTCCTCGTTTGGTCCTGTTCTAGTCCTCGTTTGGTCCTGTTCTAGTCCTCGTTTGGTCCTGTTCTAGTCCTTGTTTAGTCTTGTTCTAGTCCTCGTTTGGTCCTGTTCTAGTCCTCGTTTGGTCCTGTTCTAGTCCTTGTTTAGTCTTGTTCTAGTCCTCGTTTGGTCCTGTTCTAGTCCTCGTTTGGTCCTGTTCTAGTCCTCGTTTGGTCCTGTTCTAGTCCTCGTTTAGTCTTGTTCTAGTCCTCGTTTGGTCCTGTTCTAGTCCTCGTTTAGTCCTGTTCTAGTCCTCGTTTAGTCCTGTTCTAGTCCTCGTTTGGTCCTGTTCTAGTCCTCGATTGGTCCTGTTCTAGTCCTCGTTTGGTCCTGTTCTAGTCTGTATTTGGTCCTGTTCTTGTCCTCGTTTGGTCCTGTTCTAGTCCTCGTTTGGTCCTGTTCTAGTCCTTGTTTAGTCCTGTTCTAGTCCTTGTTTAGTCCTGTTCTAGTCTGTATTTGGTCCTGTTCTAGTCCTCGTTTGGTCCTGTTCTAGTCCTCGTTTGGTCCTGTTCTAGTCCTCGTTTGGTCCTGTTCTAGTCCTCGTTTGGTCCTGTTCTAGTCCTCGTTTGGTCCTGTTCTAGTCCTTGTTTAGTCCTGTTCTAGTCCTCGTTTAGTCCTGTTCTAGTCTGTATTTGGTCCTGTTCTAGTCTGTATTTGGTCCTGTTCTAGTCCTCGTTTGGTCCTGTTCTAGTCCTCGTTTAGTCCTGTTCTAGTCTGTATTTGGTCCTGTTCTAGTCCTCGTTTGGTCCTGTTCTAGTCCTCGTTTGGTCCTGTTCTAGTCCTCGTTTAGTCCTGTTCTAGTCTGTATTTGGTCCTGTTCTAGTCCTCGTTTGGTCCTGTTCTAGTCTGTATTTGGTCCTGTTCTAGTCCTCGTTTGGTCCTGTTCTAGTCCTCGTTTGGTCCTGTTCTAGTCTGTATTTGGTCCTGTTCTAGTCCTCGTTTGGTTCTGTTCTAGTCCTCGTTTGGTCCTGTTCTAGTCCTCGTTTGGTCCTGTTCTAGTCCTCGTTTGGTCCTGTTCTAGTCCTCGTTTGGTCCTGTTCTAGTCCTCGTTTGGTCCTGTTCTAGTCCTCGTTTGGTCCTGTTCTAGTCCTCGTTTGGTCCTGTTCTAGTCCTCGTTTAGTCCTGTTCTAGTCTGTATTTGGTCATGTTCTAGTCCTCGTTTAGTCCTGTTCTAGTCTGTATTTGGTCCTGTTCTAGTCTGTATTTGGTCCTGTTCTAGTCCTCGTTTGGTCCTGTTCTAGTCCTCGTTTAGTCCTGTTCTAGTCCTCGATTGGTCCTGTTCTAGTCCTCGTTTGGTCCTGTTCTAGTCTGTATTTGGTCCTGTTCTAGTCCTCGTTTGGTCCTGTTCTAGTCCTCGTTTGGTCCTGTTCTAGTCCTCGTTTGGTCCTGTTCTAGTCCTTGTTTAGTCTTGTTCTAGTCCTCGTTTGGTCCTGTTCTAGTCCTCGTTTGGTCCTGTTCTAGTCCTCGTTTGGTCCTGTTCTAGTCCTCGTTTAGTCCTGTTCTAGTCTGTATTTGGTCCTGTTCTAGTCCTCGTTTGGTCCTGTTCTAGTCCTCGTTTAGTCCTGTTCTAGTCCTCCTTTGGATCCTTTTCTAGTCCTCGTTTGGTCCTGTTCTAGTCCTCGTTTGGTCCTGTTCTAGTCCTCGTTTGGTCCTGTTCTAGTCCTCGTTTGGTCCTGTTCTAGTCCTCGTTTGGTCCTGTTCTAGTCCTCGTTTGGTCCTGTTCTAGTCCTCGTTTGGTCTTGTTCTAGTCCTCGTTTAGTCTTGTTCTAGTCCTCGTTTGGTCCTGTTCTAGTCCTTGTTTAGTCGTTTGGTCCTGTTCTAGTCCTCGTTGGTCCTGTTCTAGTCCTCGTTTGGTCCTGTTCTAGTCCTCGTTTGGTCCTGTTCTAGTCCTCGTTTGGTCCTGTTCTAGTCCTCGTTTAGTCCTGTTCTAGTCTGTATTTGGTCATGTTCTAGTCCTCGTTTAGTCCTGTTCTAGTCTGTATTTGGTCCTGTTCTAGTCCTCGTTTGGTCCTGTTCTAGTCCTCGTTTAGTCCTGTTCTAGTCCTCGATTGGTCCTGTTCTAGTCCTCGTTTAGTCCTGTTCTAGTCTGTATTTGGTCCTGTTCTAGTCTGTATTTGGTCCTGTTCTAGTCCTCGTTTGGTCCTGTTCTAGTCCTCGTTTGGTCCTGTTCTAGTCCTCGTTTGGTCCTGTTCTAGTCCTCGTTTGGTCCTGTTCTAGTCCTTGTTTAGTCTTGTTCTAGTCCTCGTTTGGTCCTGTTCTAGTCCTCGTTTGGTCCTGTTCTAGTCCTCGTTTGGTCCTGTTCTAGTCCTCGTTTGGTCCTGTTCTAGTCCTCGTTTAGTCCTGTTCTAGTCTGTATTTGGTCCTGTTCTAGTCCTCGTTTAGTCCTGTTCTAGTCCTCGTTTAGTCCTGTTCTAGTCCTCGTTTAGTCCTGTTCTAGTCCTCGTTTAGTCCTGTTCTAGTCCTCGTTTGGTCCTGTTCTAGTCCTCGTTTGGTCCTGTTCTAGTCCTCGTTTGGTCCTGTTCTAGTCCTCGTTTGGTCCTGTTCTAGTCCTCGTTTGGTCCTGTTCTAGTCCTTGTTTAGTCCTGTTCTAGTCCTCGTTTAGTCCTGTTCTAGTCTGTATTTGGTCCTGTTCTAGTCTGTATTTGGTCCTGTTCTAGTCCTCGTTTGGTCCTGTTCTAGTCCTCGTTTAGTCCTGTTCTAGTCTGTATTTGGTCCTGTTCTAGTCCTCGTTTGGTCCTGTTCTAGTCCTCGTTTAGTCCTGTTCTAGTCTGTATTTGGTCCTGTTCTAGTCCTCGTTTAGTCCTGTTCTAGTCTGTATTTGGTCCTGTTCTAGTCTGTATTTGGTCCTGTTCTAGTCCTCGTTTGGTCCTGTTCTAGTCTGTATTTGGTCCTGTTCTAGTCCTCGTTTGGTTCTGTTCTAGTCCTCGTTTGGTCCTGTTCTAGTCCTCGTTTGGTCCTGTTCTAGTCCTCGTTTGGTCCTGTTCTAGTCCTCGTTTGGTTCTGTTCTAGTCCTCGTTTGGTCCTGTTCTAGTCCTCGTTTGGTCCTGTTCTAGTCCTCGTTTGGTCCTGTTCTAGTCCTCGTTTGGTCCTGTTCTAGTCTGTATTTGGTCCTGTTCTAGTCCTCGTTTGGTCCTGTTCTAGTCCTCGTTTGGTCCTGTTCTAGTCCTCGTTTGGTCCTGTTCTAGTCTGTATTTGGTCCTGTTCTAGTCCTCGTTTGGTCCTGTTCTAGTCCTCGTTTGGTCCTGTTCTAGTCCTCGTTTGGTCCTGTTCTAGTCCAGGTTTGCTTAAGTGTTTTTTCTTGGTTTAATCCCTGTTCTGATGTGGTACGGTGCCAGTGTACAGTTCTGAGTTTGTATATTTGAACCTTTTGTGTCATCAGGGACGTGTGTTGCTCAGCCCTGGGGTTTAAACGATTTTAATCTTTTCATTTCAGGACCATGGAGTTGAGGCCAGTATTTTCCAGAACCCGTCCAAACTGCACCTCACTGTGGGGACTCTGGTTCTGTTAAACGAGACGGAGGTGAGGAAGGCCTGTGAGCAGCTGCAGCAGTGTGAAGACTTCATCAGGTAAGAACGAGGCTAATGCTAACGCTAATGCTAACGCTAATGCTAACCAGGACGTACACTGTTGGTTTAATCTTCCACTTCACGAAGTGGAAGGAAATATTTTACAAGATTTCCAATTTTTTTTTAAATAAAAAACTTTAAAGTGCAGCGTGCAAAAGTATTCAGCCCCTTTTTCTTGAACACAACCAGTTGCTTTTAGAAGTTGCCTGATGATTTTGTAAAGGTTGAATGTCGACCTACTGACTAAAAAGAGTCCACCTGTGTGTAATCCTGTCTCAGTATAAATGCAGCTGTGAAGGACACATAAGTTTGCTAAGAGAGTGTTGGGGAGCAAACCACAAAATGAAGTCAAAGGAGCACAACAAACAGGCCAGAGAAAAAACTGTGGTGAAGTTTAAAAGCAGGGCTTGGATCTAAAAAGTGTTGAACATCTCGAGGAGCACTGTTCAATCCATCATCTGGAAATGGAAAGAGTATGACACAACTGTAAACCTACTCAGACTTGGCCGTCCATCAAAACAGAACAAACAAATCTGGTCTTTATGGAAGAGTGGCAAGAAGAAAGCCATTGTTGAAAACCATCCATAAGAAGTCTCCTTTACACTTCACTAGAAGTCATTTGGAGGACACAGCAAACGTGCCAGAGAATGCTCTGGTCTGATGAGACCAAAATAAAACTTTTTGGCCTAAAAGCTAAACCCTGCAGATCTCTCTGAACACACATCCCCACAGTCGAACACGGTGGTGGCAGCATCGTGCTGTGGGGCTTTTCTTCAGCTGGAACAGGGAAGCAGCTCAGAGTTGATGTGAAGATGGATGGAGCTAAATACAGGGCGATCTTGGAAGAAAACCTGTTTGAGTCTGTAAAAGACTTGAGACTGGGGCGGAGGTTCATCTTCCAGCAGGACAACGATCCTAAACATAAAGCCAAAGCGTCAATGGAACAGTTTAAAGCAAAACATAATCATGTGTCAGAATGGCCCAGTCAAAGTCTGGACCTCAATCCAACTGAGAATCTGTGGCAAGATCTGAAACGGTTTCCATCAAATCTGACAGAGCTTGAACTGTTTTGCAGGAAGAATGGGCAGAAATTTCAGTCTGTAGGTGGAGACATTCCCCAGCTGCAGCTGTGATTGCAGCAAAAGGAAGTTCCACAAAGTATTGACTTCGGGCTGAATACTTCTGCACGCTGCACTTTTCAGTTTTGTATTATTGTTATTTTTTTAAATCTGCAAATGTTGTATAATTTTCTGTCTACTTCACACTTATGTACCATTTTGTGTTGCTTATTCAGATAAAATGCAAATGAAAAATAAAAATTTGTGGTTGTAACTTGCCAAAATTTAAAAAAGTTCCAGGGGGATGAATATTTTTGCGAGCGACTGTAACTATACTGTCCAATTTTTTTATTATATTTAGACGAACTTTATCGATCCTCAGTGGAAATTGAAGCTATTTGATGTACAAAATGAAAATTTACTTCTGTATATATAAATGGACACAGCTAACCGCCTCATTCCAAACAGGAAGTGATCATGGGCGCACTTCCTGTCACTCGTCTCTCTGTCTCTGCTGCTTCAGACTCATTTTGGTCTTAAATGTTCGTATTAACCCTCTACATGATCCTGGGTTGTTTTTTTCGCTATTTCGTCCGTGATTCAAAATATGAACTTTAATATCAAATCAGGCGCCTTCTTTCCCCCCGAGGCCGCTAGCGTTAGCAACAGGTTTGATTGACAGCGTTGCTAAGCATGCGCTCCCTAAACCAGGACTAAACCACGATTCTCCCGTTCAGAATTCCAAATGTGAAACTTCTCCCTTATAACTGCTCCAGCCTCGATGAGCCTCATTTGAGCCGAACGCTGTGGGGGACGCCACACTCACAGTCTGCGCTCTCACACCTATTAGCTTACTGGTTAGCATGGTTGTTTTCCTTCTTTAGATGTAGGTCTGAGGATGGTGTTATAAATAGTTCCTGTTCAAAGATGTATACAAACTGTAAGCGTTTTCTAAATTGACATATTTGCTGTGTTGATGTTGTTTTTCAGGGAGATCACCGGAGGCAGGCCCTTGGAACTCGAGGTCAGAGGAGTGGAGTACATGAATGATGACCCTGCGACGGTAGACGTCCTCTACGCCAAGGTCAACATGAAGGACGGGTCTGACAAGTGAGGAGGAAACGCGGGATTATTCAGGCCACACTCTTCCCTACAGGGGGCGCTATTCAGGGGTCATGCCATCAGCGCAGTGACAGGTCTTTAACCGGACACAACACACCTGAATGAGAAAAGGTTTATCTCACTGTTGATCCTGAGAATGAATAAAACACTTTAAATAAACCGTTATGGTGTAGGGCTGCTAGCATTAGCCGCGTTCCTTAGCTAAAAGAGGGAGAATTTCCACACCTCAGACAAACATATGAATAATCCAGTACATCTATGTGAGACCCAGTTTGACAAACGTGTGATTATTATTATTCCTTATGTCTTGTACCAGTCCAACCTGATCAGCATTTATGACACAAAGTTTTATCAGAGTTTAAACTTTAGACTTTTTTCACCCAGACGCCAGAGTCACATGACCTGAGAGTCACATGACCTGAGAGTCACATGACCTGAGAGTCACATGACCTGAGAGTCACATGACCTGAGAGTCACATGACCTGAGAGTCACATGACCTGAGAGTCACATGACCTGAGAGTCACATGACCTGAGAGTCACATGACCTGAGAGTCACATGACCTGAGAGTAGCTTCATGTGTCCTTGTGTCGTAGGCTTCATGTGTCCTTGTGTCGTAGGCTTCATGTGTCCTTGTGCTGTAGGCTTCATGTGTCTTTGTGTCGTAGGCTTCATGTGTCCTTGTGTCCTAGGCTTCATGTGTCCTTGTATCGTAGGCTTCATGTGCCCTTGTGTCGTAGGCTTCATGTGTCCTTGTGCTGTAGGCTTCATGTGTCCTTGTGTCGTAGGCTTCATGTGCCCTTGTGTCGTAGGCTTCATGTGTCCTTGTGTCCTAGGCTTCATGTGTCCTTGTGTCGTAGGCTTCATGTGTCCTTGTGCTGTAGGCTTCATGTGTCCTTGTGTCGTAGGCTTCATGTGCCCTTGTGTCGTAGGCTTCATGTGTCCTTGTGCTGTAGGCTTCATGTGTCCTTGTGTCGTAGGCTTCATGTGCCCTTGTGTCGTAGGCTTCATGTGTCCTTGTGTCCTAGGCTTCATGTGTCCTTGTGTCGTAGGCTTCATGTGTCCTTGTGCTGTAGGCTTCATGTGTCCTTGTGTCGTAGGCTTCATGTGTCCTTGTGTCGTAGGCTTCATGTGTCCTTGTGTCGTAGGCTTCATGTGCCCTTGTGTCGTAGGCTTCATGTGCCCTTGTGTCGTAGGCTGCAGGTGCTGGCTGATCGTCTGGTGGAGCACTTTGTGTCTTCGGGGCTGATGGTTCGTGAATGGGACAGAGTCAAACTTCATGGGACAGTCATGAACACACTGTTCAGGAGAGACTCCACAGGTAAATGTTTTATACAGATCCACCTTCAAAGAACCTGCGAGTACAGACGCTGGGAGCGAGGGGTTAAGTGTCTTGCCCAAGGACACAATGACAGCATTTATCCATCGGACTAGACCCCGTCGGACACTGAGTGTGTCACAGGGGGCGTGTCACGGGGGCGTGTCATAGGGGCGTGTCACGGGGGGCGTGTCACAGTGGGCGTGTCACAGGGGGTGTGTCTCAGGGGGCGTGTCACAGGGGGCGTGTCATAGGGAGCGTGTCACGGGGGGTCAGATAAAGTAACTTGTATTGTGACCAGAGAGTACTGGAGTATTGTTTTTTGTAAAAATATCAAACTTTCGAGTAAACGGTGAGTCGTGTGGATCTGAATCTTTGTGATTTTCATTTGCAGCTGAAGGTTCAGGACGAAAAACTCCAACATCGAGAGAAGCGTTTGACGCTCGCCACGTCCTGAAGGTTTGACGTTTTATAGAGACCGAAGTCCTCGTCATGTGATCACACTCTCTCTTTCTCTCATGTCTCTCTCACTTTTTCTTTTATCTGTTCCTATTTGTTTCTCTCCTCCCCTCTCTCTCCTCCCCCCTCTCTCTCTCCTCCCCTCTCTCTCCTCCCCTCTCTCTCTTCCCTCCCCTCTCTCTCTTCCCTCCCCTCTCTCTCTTCCCTCCCCTCTCTCTCCTCCCCTCTCTCTCCTCCCCTCTCTCTCTCCTCCCCTCTCTCTCTCCTCCCCTCTCTCTCTTCCCTCCCCTCTCTCTCTTCCCTCCCCTCTCTCTCCTGCCCTCTCTCTCCGCCCCCCTCTCTCTAGCCTCCCCTCTCTCTCCTCCCCTCTCTCTCTTCCCTCCCCTCTCTCTCTTCCCTCCCCTCTCTCTCTTCCCTCCCCTCTCTCTCCTCCCCTCTCTCTCCTCCCCTCTCTCTCTCCTCCCCTCTCTCTCTCCTCCCCTCTCTCTCTTCCCTCCCCTCTCTCTCTTCCCTCCCCTCTCTCTCCTCCCCTCTCTCTCCTCCCCTCTCTCCTCCCCTCTCTCTCCTCCCCTCTCTCTCTTCCCTCCCCTCTCTCTCTTCCCTCCCCTCTCTCTCTTCCCTCCCCTCTCTCTCCTCCCCTCTCTCCTCCCCTCTCTCTCTTCCCTCCCCTCTCTCTCCTCCCCTCTCTCCTCCCCTCTCTCTCCTCCCCTCTCTCTCTCCTCCCCTCTCTCTCCTCCCCTCTCTCTCTCCTCCCCTCTCTCTCTTCTCCCCTCTCTCCTCTCCCCTCTCTCTCTCCTCCCCTCTCTCCTCCCCTCTCTCTCTCCTCCCCTCTCTCTCTCTCCTCCCCTCTCTCTCCTCCCCTCTCTCTCCTCCCCTCTCTCTCCTCCCCTCTCTCTCCTCCCCTCTCTCTCCTCCCCTCTCTCTCTCCTCCCCTCTCTCTCCCCCCCTCTCTCTCCTCCCCTCTCTCTCCTCCCCTCTCTCTCCTCCCCTCTCTCTCTCCTCCCCTCTCTCTCTCCTCCCCTCTCTCTCTTCTCCCCTCTCTCTCCTCCCCTCTCTCTTCTCCCCCCTCTCGCCTCCCATCTCTCTCCCCCCAGCACTCTCTCTTCCCCTCTCTCTCTCCCCACCTCTCTCTCTCCTCCCCTCTCTCTTCTCCTCTCTCTCTCTTCTCCCCTCTCTCTCTCCTCCCCTCTCTCTCTCCTCCCCTCTCTCTCTCCTCCCCTCTCTCTTGTCCTCTCTCTCTCTTCTCCCCTCTCTCTCTCCTCCCCTCTCTCTCTCCTCCCCTCTCTCTCTCCTCCCCTCTCTCTCTTCTCCTCTCTCTCTCCTCCCCTCTCTCTCTTCTCCCCTCTCTCTCTCCTCCCCTCTCTCTCTCCTCCCCTCTCTCTCCTCCCCTCTCTCTCCTCCCCTCTCTCTCTCCTCCCCTCTCTCTCTCTCTTCTCCTCTCTCTCTCTTCTCCTCTCTCTCTCCTCCCCTCTCTCTCTCCTCCCCTCTCTCTCCTCTCGTCTCCCTCTCACTTTTTCCTCTCCTCTCTTCTCTTTTCTCTCCCAACAAAGTTAAAAATAATCTGAACAAACAGACAAATAAAAAAATAGATTAACTGTTGTGTATTTTATTATTTTTTACAGTGTTACATTATGTCATTACTTTGCCCTGAATGTTCCACAGTGTGGCATTAAACCTGTGTATCTGGGATTTATTCAGTTACAGGTTTTTTTATACTTATCTTTAAAAAAAACCCAAAAACCTTTCTGTGAGCGGGGTCGCCTCTCCACAGACCTGCTCGTCTCCATGGAGATAGGTCAGTTTAATGCCATACTGTGACATGCAGTGCAGCGGCTTGTTTCCTGAGAAGTTCCGTAGTGCGTCTTTAATCGTGCGTTCTCTTTTCTGTTGCAGACGTTTGGAGCTTTTACTTTTGGAGATCTGGAGCTGAACTCGGTGCTTTTATCACAGAGATATTCTTCAGACTGTACAGGATACTACTCCACCGCAGGACAAGTCTCCTTTTCATGAAACTCAACCTCATCTCTTTGGTCCTGGTTTGGTCCCGGTTTGGTCCCGGTTTGGTCCTGGTTTGGTCCAGATCTAGACCTGATTTGGTCCTGTTCTAACCCTGTGAACAGAGCAGAGCTTTGTCCACCAGATGGCAGCAGATCTGTGCTCACTGTGCTGTAAATCTGTGAAACGCTGATGACTCCAAGTCTCGTTTATCTTCCTCCACATACAGAGAGAAATAAAAAATACTTTTATGTGTTTTCTAGCTTCCATTAGATTTTATCTCCTGACTGAACAACAGCAGCAGCACTGAAGTAACAGTATTTAAGAAGTACTATTACTACTACTACTGCTACAGATAGTCCTACATATGTCTTCTCTTCACCAGACCCAGTGAGCTAACCTGTGCGGTCTACACTTCAGTTTTACATCTGTGGGGTATTAAAGAGGAGGTATTTACTTCTGTGGGGCATTAAAGAGGAGGTATTTACTTCTGTGGGGTATTAAAGAGGAGGTATTTACTTCTGTGGGGTATTAAAGAGGAGGTATTTACTTCTGTGGGGTATTAAAGAGGAGGTATTTACTTCTGTGGGGTATTAAAGAGGAGGTGTTTACTTCTGTGGGGTATTAAAGAGGAGGTATTTACCTCTGTGGGGTATTAAAGAGGAGGTATTTACCTCTGTGGGGTATTAAAGAGGAGGTATTTACCTCTGTGGGGTATTAAAGAGGAGGTATTTACCTCTGTGGGGTATTAAAGAGGAGGTATTTACTTCTGTGGGGTATTAAAGATGAGGTATTTACTTTTACGGCGTATTAAAGAGGAGGTATTTACCTCTGTGGGGTATTAAAGAGGAGGTATTTACTTCTGTGGGGTATTAAAGAGGAGGTATTTACTTTTACGGCGTATTAAAGAGGAGGTATTTACCTCTGTGGGGTATTAAAGAGGAGGTATTTACCTCTGTGGGGCATTAAAGAGGAGGTATTTACTTTTACGGCGTATTAAAGAGGAGGTATTTACTTCTGTGGGGTATTAAAGAGGAGGTATTTACTTTTACGGCGTATTAAAGAGGAGGTATTTACTTCTGTGGGGTATTAAAGAGGAGGTATTTACTTCTGTGGGGTATTAAAGAGGAGGTATTTACTTCTGTGGGGTATTAAAGAGGAGGTATTTACTTCTGTGGGGTATTAAAGAGGAGGTATTTACCTCTGTGGGGTATTAAAGAGGAGGTATTTACCTCTGTGGGGTATTAAAGAGGAGGTATTTACCTCTGTGGGATATTAAAGAGGAGGTATTTACTTCTGTGGGGCATTAAAGAGGAGGTATTTACTTCTGTGGGGCATTAAAGAGGAGGTATTTACTTCTGTGGGGTATTAAAGAGGAGGTATTTACTTCTGTGGGGTATTAAAGAGGAGGTATTTACTTCTGTGGGGTATTAAAGAGGAGGTATTTACTTCTGTGGGGTATTAAAGAGGAGGTATTTACTTCTGTGGGGTATTAAAGAGGAGGTATTTACTTCTGTGGGGTATTAAAGAGGAGGTATTTACTTCTGTGGGGTATTAAAGAGGAGGTATTTACCTCTGTGGGGTATTAAAGAGGAGGTATTTACCTCTGTGGGGTATTAAAGAGGAGGTATTTACCTCTGTGGGGTATTAAAGAGGAGGTATTTACTTCTGTGGGGTATTAAAGAGGAGGTATTTACTTTTACGGCGTATTAAAGAGGAGGTATTTACTTCTGTGGGGTATTAAAGAGGAGGTATTTACCTCTGTGGGGTATTAAAGAGGAGGTATTTACTTCTGTGGGGTATTAAAGAGGAGGTATTTACTTTTACGGCGTATTAAAGAGGAGGTATTTACTTCTGTGGGGTATTAAAGAGGAGGTATTTACCTCTGTGGGGTATTAAAGAGGAGGTATTTACTTCTGTGGGGTATTAAAGAGGAGGTATTTACTTTTACGGCGTATTAAAGAGGAGGTATTTACCTCTGTGGGGTATTAAAGAGGAGGTATTTACCTCTGTGGGGTATTAAAGAGGAGGTATTTACTTCTGTGGGGTATTAAAGAGGAGGTATTTACTTATACGGCGTATTAAAGAGGAGGTATTTACCTCTGTGGGGTATTAAAGAGGAGGTATTTACCTCTGTGGGGTATTAAAGAGGAGGTATTTACTTCTGTGGGGTATTAAAGAGGAGGTATTTACTTTTACGGCGTATTAAAGAGGAGGTATTTACCTCTGTGGGGTATTAAAGAGGAGGTATTTACCTCTGTGGGGTATTAAAGAGGAGGTATTTACTTCTGTGGGGTATTAAAGAGGAGGTATTTACTTTTACGGCGTATTAAAGAGGAGGTATTTACTTCTGTGGGGTATTAAAGAGGAGGTATTTACTTCTGTGGGGTATTAAAGAGGAGGTATTTACTTCTGTGGGGTATTAAAGAGGAGGTATTTACTTCTGTGGGGTATTAAAGAGGAGGTATTTACCTCTGTGGGGTATTAAAGAGGAGGTATTTACCTCTGTGGGGTATTAAAGAGGAGGTATTTACTTCTGTGGGATATTAAAGAGGAGGTATTTACTTCTGTGGGGCATTAAAGAGGAGGTATTTACTTCTGTGGGGCATTAAAGAGGAGGTATTTACTTCTGTGGGGTATTAAAGAGGAGGTATTTACTTCTGTGGGGTAATAAAGAGGAGGTATTTACTTCTGTGGGGCATTAAAGAGGAGGTATTTACTTCTGTGGGGCATTAAAGAGGAGGTATTTACTTCTGTGGGGTATTAAAGAGGAGGTATTTACTTCTGTGGGGTAATAAAGAGGAGGTATTTACTTCTGTGGGGCATTAAAGAGGAGGTATTTACTTCTGTGGGGCATTAAAGAGGAGGTATTTACTTCTGTGGGGTATTAAAGAGGAGGTATTTACTTCTGTGGGGCATTAAAGAGGAGGTATTTACTTCTGTGGGGTATTAAAGAGGAGGTATTTACTTCAAAAACACCACATGGTCACATTTCTTTCTTGCTTTTATTTCGGGGGCAGTTTCATTCACAGACGCAGACACACACAGCTGCCACAAAAGTCACAAACTCCTTGAAGTCGACATCGCCGCTCCCGTCGTTGTCCAGAGTACAGAACATTTTCTCCGCCTCCTCGTTTTTCTACAAACCAAAACACAAGACTTAGATTAGTGTCTGTCGCCCTCTTGTGGCCAAAGTGGGAAGTAAAACATTTTGAAACGACAAATTAGCAGCTTTTGTAGAGTTCACACAGATGTAAAGAAGGGCTGTGGAAGTAAAAGTAACAAAGTACTGCACTGAAGTACAAACTGTAGGTATCTGTACTTTTACTCCACTACATTTTTGAACTGAAAAGTAAAAGTATGAGGCTGAGGTTTATTTTTTAACACGTTCAGAATTTGAACAAAAATATACAAAAAAAAAAACGACAACTCAAATCTTAAACAAAATCACCACATTTGAAGCAAATCTGAAACAAATACTTTTACTTTTTACTCTAAGTACATTTATAAACAGGTACTTTTAATACTTAAGTAGATGTATTCATGTGATACTTTTACTTGAGTACTTTTACTTCTTCAGCGCTGTCTGCAGCCGGCCCTTTGGAGGAGGAAATGTGGCGAGTATTTGTTTTTTAAATGTGCACTATGTAACTTTTCTTCTCGTCTCCATGGAGATGTCATTGTTTTGCCTGGAACATTTTACACCACAGCAATAAACTTATCACAATACTACTACTACTACTACTACTACTACTACTACTACTAAACTCATCTCTGTGCACAAGAGCTTCTGGTGTTAACAGGCCAAGCTACAGGTCAGATCTGTGGAGGGGCGACCCTGCTCTCACAGTAAGAACACATGTTTTTTTCAAGGTACTTTCTAAGCAATAAAAACACCTGTTATGAAATAAATGTATGAGATATGACGTTAATGCCGTAGTGCGGAACATTCTACAGGTGAAGCAATGACATCTCCATGGAGACGAGCAAACGGAAAAGTTACACAGTGTAGGTGTTTGTGGGGTATTTATTTCTATGGGGCATTAAAGAGGAGGTATTTGACCTCTATGGGGTATTAAAGAGGAGGTATTTACTTCTGTGGGGTATTAAAGAGGAGGTATTTACCTCTATGGGGCATTAAAGAGGAGGTATTTACTTCTGTGGGTATTAAAGAGGAGGTATTTACCTCTATGGGGTATTAAAGAGGAGGTATTTACTTTTGTGTGGTATTAAAGAGGAGGTATTTACTTTTGTGGGGTATTAAAGAGGAGGTATTTACTTCTATGGGGTATTAAAGAGGAGGTATTTACTTCTATGGGGTATTAAAGAGGAGGTATTTACTTCTGTGGGGTATTAAAGAGGAGGTATTTACTTCTATGGGGTATTAAAGAGGAGGTATTTACTTCTGTGGGGTATTAAAGAGGAGGTATTTACTTCTATGGGGTATTAAAGAGGAGGTATTTACTTCTGTGGGGTATTAAAGAGGAGGTATTTACTTTTGTGTGGTATTAAAGAGGAGGTATTTACTTTTGTGGGGTATTAAAGAGGAGGTATTTACTTCTATGGGGTATTAAAGAGGAGGTATTTACTTCTATGGGGTATTAAAGAGGAGGTATTTACTTCTGTGGGGTATTAAAGAGGAGGTATTTACTTCTATGGGGTATTAAAGAGGAGGTATTTACTTCTATGGGGTATTAAAGAGGAGGTATTTACTTCTGTGGGGTATTAAAGAGGAGGTATTTACTTCTATGGGGTATTAAAGAGGAGGTATTTACTTCTGTGGGGTATTAAAGAGGAGGTATTTACTTCTGTGGGGTATTAAAGAGGAGGTATTTACTTTTGTGGGGTATTAAAGAGGAGGTATTTACTTCTATGGGGTATTAAAGAGGAGGTATTTACTTCTGTGGGGTATTAAAGAGGAGGTATTTACTTCTGTGGGGTATTAAAGAGGAGGTATTTACCTCTGTGGGGTATTAAAGAGGAGGTATTTACTTCTGTGGGGTATTAAAGATGAGGTTTTTACTTCTGTGGGGTATTAAAGAGGAGGTTTTTACTTCTGTGGGGTATTAAAGAGGAGGTATTTACCTCTATGGGGCATTAAAGAGGAGGTATTTACTCCTGTGGGGTATTAAAGAGGAGGTGAAAACCCCCAAAGTCCCGTCACTCACCCCGGGCTCCATCCCAAACTGTGCGCGCAGCAGCTCCGCCACCTGGTGTTTGCTCAGCGTCTTCTTGTTCTTCGAGTACTGGTCAAACACGGCGCGGATCATCGCCATCGCTGCCGGGAGTGACGCCATGGGAACTGCGCCGACAAATAAACATGCTCTTATTTTCGGCGGCTAATGTTTAAGAGGTTAGCTTCCTGTTGTGTGACATCACAGACGGTTCAGTTTCATATCTGGAATTCACGAGTATCATAGCAACCAGCGAGCCAATCAGGAGCGAGGCTGTGGAAGGTAACGCCCCTTCAGCCCATCCCGCTGGTTTAGCAGAAGAAAATGCCAGTACTAGTGATTTGTAAGTGAAAAAAGAAGAAAAAGAATGAAAAAAACGCAATACGTACAATATAAAAATACAAGAAAAATAAACTGAAATAAATAAGAAAAAAAATAAATATTTAAAAATACAAGTACATTAATAATAATAATAATAATAATAATAATAGTAATAATAATAATAATACTCTACATTTTATATACACACAGAAGACATGAAATATACAGTATGAACCAAGAAATATGGAGTTATGTTGTAAAAAAACTAAAAAAAACTACACATTTTTTATATATATTTCACATTCAAATCCTCCAAGTATCCAACCTTTACTTTGTCAAAAAAATATTCAATAGTTGTTCCCCTTTTTTTTTCTTCACTACATAACTCCATATTTCTTACTTCATATATTTGATGTTTTCTTTGTGTTTTTAAATGTAGAAAGTGATAAAAATAATGAAAAATCGACCCAAACTTGACTTGCTGATGTAACTCCCCTCTCCTCTTGTGTTCATTAAATTAAATTTAATTATATACGCTCAGAAAATACATAAATAGAGAAAATACTTGGCCCCAAACGACAGATAAAAGCACTCACTCGTCTGCAGAGCTGTCTGTTGCAAAAGGACGTTCTAAATGTCGGGTTTGTGCGGCGCGATCGAGCTCGTTCTTTTATAGCCTGGCACGCCCAACACCTGCTCTTTGTGCACGCAGACTACGTTACGCAACTGTGGTAAATCAGGTTCAGTTGCAGCTTTTGTTCTTCTCAGACTCCCAGGCGTGTCAGAACATGTTTGACGCACAAACTCCACAAACACCTGCGTCTTTTGTTAAGACTCGTGCGACGCTAAATCGACGAAAGCTCAGAGCGAACTCGACCGAAACACTCGATTAAAACGCTCACTCTGTAACTTTTAAGGTGGATTCTTAAAACCATAGACTGTTTATATAAATGGGCCTAGCTAACCTGTTAGCCGCCGTGTTACAAACAGGAAGTGATCCATCGACTCTGGCTCCACTTCACTTTCTGTGTTGAACAGCGCCCCCTGTGTCTGTCTCTGCTGCTTCAGACTCATTTTGGTCTTAAATGTTCGTATTAACCCTCTACATGATCCTGGGGTTTGTTTTTTTTTAGTTATTTTGAGTTTTTTGTTTGTTTGTTTGTTTGTTTTAATTATTATTATTATTTTAAGTTTGTTTGTTTTTTTGTTATTTTGAGCTTATTTTTTTTAGTTATTTTTAGTTTTTTTTTATCCTGGGGTTAATTTTTTTGTTATTTTTATTTTATTTATTTATTTTTATTATTATTATTTTGAGTTTATTTAGATTTTTTTTTGCTATTTAAAGTTTTTTTTTTTTTTTTTAGCTTATTTTTTGAGTTATTTTGAGTTTGTTTTTTTTATCCTGGGGTTCATTTTTTTTGTTATTTTTATTTTATTTATTTATTTTTATTATTATTATTTTGAGTTTATTTAGATTTTTTTGTTATTTAAAGTTGGGTTTTTTTGTTATTTTGAGCTTATTTTTTTAGTTTATTTAGATTTTATTTATTTATTTATTTATTTTTTGCTTATTTTTACTTTTCTGTCTCCTCTCTCTGTCTCTGCTGTCAGACTCATTCTGGTCTTAAATGTTCGTATTAACCCTCTACATGATCCTGGGGTTTTTATTTCACTTTTGTGTCTGTAAATCAAGATATGAACATTAATAACAGACGAATCAGGTCCTTCTGTCCCCGAGGTCGCTCCTGTTAGCGTTAGCAACAGGTTTGATTGACAGCGTTGCTAAGGGGTGTGACCTTCAACAGCCTCGCTCCTGATTGGCTCTTTGGTCGCTATGACACTCGAGGTCGGGATTCCAAATATAGAACTGTGCTCCAGATTAGCCGCCGTAGCTGTTAGCTGTTAGCTGTTAGCCTCATGAGGATTTAAAAATGAGGCGTCGCCGTTTTTAAGTTCATACCTGCAGATTTTTCGAGCCCCCAAACCCAACTGTGTCCCATGTGTTTGAGTTAAATCTGTCCAGCCCCAGGACAGATCAAGTCCACCGTGCGGCGTCTGCATCTAATAAAGCCGTTTATTTACAGGAAACTCCACTGTGGCGTCTGCGAGTTGTGAAAAGTGCTTCCAAACTCATCGTGGTGAATAGTTAAGACGTTCTGCACGCATCAGGTAAATGAGAAGTGACTTTGGACCAAACTGCAAACTGTTACAAATGACCTCGTTCTGTTTTTGTGCGTTTTTTTTTTGTTTTGACGTGGTACTGCGTCTTTAAATCTGCGAGAGGAGGTAGAAGTGTCGTCGTAGTGTTTGTCTTTGTTTGTCCAAGGGCGGGGCTACGCTGTTTGAAGTTTAAAACGAGTGCCGTAGAATTTGGCGTGGAACAAATGGACGGTTTGTTTGCTCGAGCTGGTCTGGATATTTGAAGAGCATCGTGTAAAACCAGTATTTAAAGTGAAATGTGATTCTGACGCTCACCTCAATCAATCAGACTTTATTTCTATAGAACCTTCAACGACCAGAGGCGACCAAAGAGCTGTACAACATTAAAAACACGATTAAAAACAATAAACATCGTACAAATCAGCAGACACATTGCACCAGTAAAATGAAGAGTCACAGGCCTAAGTGTTAAAGTCCGTTCTAAATAAATAAGTTTTAAGTTTGTCTTTAAACAGAGGCAGGTCAGAGATGGAACAGAACTCTGTGGGCAAAGAGTTCCAGAGTTTTGGCCACTGCAAAAGAACGATGGCCCCGCTGTTTGCCCCGGGACAGGGGGACCTCCAGTGGTCATGTGACAGGGGTGTGGTCATGTGACGGGGGGTGTGGTCATTTGACAGGGGGTGTGGTCATTTGACAGGGGGTGTGGTCATGTGACAGGGGGGTGTGGTCATGTGACAGGACAGGGGTGTGTGGTCATGTGACAGGGGGTGTGTGGTCATGTGACAGGACAGGGGGTGTGGTCATGTGACAGGGGGGTGTGGTCATGTGACAGGGGGGTGTGGTCATGTGACAGGGGGGTGTGGTCATGTGACGGGGGGTGTGGTCATGTGACAGGACAGGGGGGTGTGGTCATGTGACGAGGGTGTGTGGTCATGTGACGGGGTGTGGTCATGTGACAGGGGAGTGGTCATGTGACAGGGGGGTGTGGTCATGTGACGGGGTGTGTGGTCATGTGACAGGACAGGGGGTGTGGTCATGTGACGGGGGGTGTGGTCATGTGACGGGGGGTGTGGTCATGTGACAGGGGTGTGGTCATGTGACAGGGGTGTGGTCATGTGACGAGCTGCAAACGGTGAAGACCAGTCGTCTACGCGGGAGCGAACAAAGGCGTGGAGGCGTGGCTTCCTCCAGGTCACCACGGCTCAGGAGAAGAAGTTTAACCTTTAAGCTGAAAGAAGCTCTGACCACACACACACACACACACACACCCCCACACACACACACGTCCATGCCAAATTATTCACATACACAAACAGACACTTTCAGACACACAAATCCTCTTTCTTTCACACACGTTCACTAATGAGTTCACATTTGTTTTGATATAATTTCTTTGTCACCTGTGCAAACTTTTGTTATAATCTCATTTGGCTTTAACTGTTCCACCGACTCACAGCAACAACAGACAAAGACGATTTTTGTTTATCAAATTTTAGACTGTCCAATTTCACCCCCAAACAAAAGGTTAAAGTGTCGGCCCAAAGCAACAAGAGCAGGAGCTGAGAGACTGGGTGTTCTGTTTTGTCCTCACTCAAACAGAGACAATTCTGGGACATCTGGGACATGGGAGATCAATATTACAATCACAGATCTGCTCCGATTGTCTTAAATGTTCGTATTAACCCTCTACATGATCCTGGGGTTTTTATTTCACTTTTGTGTCTGTAAATCAAGATCTGAACATTAATAACAGACAAATCAGGTCCTTCTTTCCCCGAGGTCGCTCCTGTTAGCGTTAGCAACAGGTTTGATTGACGTTGTTGCTAAGCGCCCGCTCCATATTAAACCAGTGGTGCTTTAGTACAGAGTGAGGCTCTAACTGCTCCAGCCTGAGCTTCATTTGACTGGAGCTGAACGCTGTGGGTCACACTCACTTAGTCCATCATCTTTGGCCCACAGAAACAGAGAGAACATGTCAGTGTCACCTCCAGTCTCTGTCTCTAAAACCTTCAACTCAGGAGAGAAATCTAGAGGTAATAATGGACTTTAACAGACACAACAAATCAGTAACATCCGCAGCTTTTTACCACCTAAAAAACATGTCAAAAAGTTAAACTGTCAAAACCAGAGAGAGACTTTTCCTGCATTTGTCTCCAGTAGATTAGACGATTGTAACGTCCTGATCACTGGACTCTCCAAACGAGCCACAGAACAGAACATCCAGAACATCCAGAACATCCAGAACATCCAGAACAGAACATCCAGAACATCCAGAACATCCAGAATACTGCTGCTCGGGTCAGGACTAGAACCAGGAAGTACTTCACATATGTGAACACTTTATAATCAGACACAAACAGCACAGTCTCATTTGGACTGAGCTGACACAATACGTCTGAACTAGGGAAACACACATTTTGCGCAAATCCATGAAAACATTTGGTCCAGACACAGTTAAATATTAGTTTGAAAAAGCCTGAAGTTAAATCTGGACTTTATATGTCGTCGTCTTTAAACCTGCAGGACTGAGCTGCACAAACACAGACCAGACCTGCGGATAAGGCTGTGATCTGCACAATTACAAGGCTCCATTTTCAACAAGGAGGAACATCTGGAGCTGAAGACTGAAGACTGGACGTGTCACTGAGAAAGGAGCGTTTCCACGGCGACGAGCTGTACGTCCTCTCACTGCGGAACATTTAAACTCTCTCAAATCAGCCGCAAAGAGAAGGACCCAACCTTAAGAATGTTAAGGTTGGGTCAAATGCAGAGGACACTGTTCACTCTGGGTCAAATGCAGAGGACACAGTTTCATATCGGGTCAAATGCAGAGGACAGTGTTCACTCTGGGTCAAATGCAGAGGACAGTTTCATATTGGGTCAAATGCAGAGGACACTGTTTCATATTGGGTCAAATGCAGAGGACACTGTTCACTCTGGGTCAAATGCAGAGGACACAGTTTCATATTGGGTCAAATGCAGAGGACACTGTTCACTCTGGGTCAAATGCAGAGGACACAGTTTCATATCGGGTCAAATGCAGAGGACACAGTTTCATATCGGGTCAAATGTAGAGGACACTGTTCACTCTGGGTCAAATGCAGAGGACACAGTTTCATATCGGGTCAAATGTAGAGGACAGTTTCATATCGGGTCAAATGCAGAGGACACAGTTTCATATCGGGTCAAATGCAGAGGACAGTTTCATATCGGGTCAAATGCAGAGGACACTGTTCACTCTGGGTCAAATGCAGAGGACACTGTTCACTCTGGGTCAAATGCAGAGGTTTAGGGCGATGGCAGGTCACTTAAAGATGTAGAACCGGGCGTAGAACAAAAACGGGAGAGTGAAGAGGTGACCAAAAAGATAAAACAATATTTATTTTACAAAAAAGTTCCTAAAAATGTGACGAATGAAAATGTTAATGCAAAAATAAAGTCTAAAAAAATGTGTTTTGAAACTGTCCTACTGTTCTGAAATAACATTCATTATTGTTTCACTTTATTAATACAGGCGCCATTTTGAGGACTTTTGACCACTGAAAAGACACAGTATATAGTTTTGAATAGTTGTTTGTCCCTGTGCTCATGTCCATCTCTGTGAAGCCCTTGTCCTTTAGAATGTTCTGAAACCTGCTGTTCTGTTGTGTTCAGTCTGAAGTCGTGTTAGAACTGAGTTAAATGTCAGAATGGCGTCACCAACAGGATCCTCCTCCATTCATCCTGTTGGTGGCGCCATTGTGTGAAGGAGCTGCTGTTACTGAACAACTATTAACTCTAACACAGGACATATTTAGATCAGTCCTCACCCAAAACAACGGATTAACATGTTTGCTAAGTCGCTCCCCCTTCAGAGCACCATCACAACACAATCAGCTGCATCGCACGAATGAAACTACTGCACATCACACCAGGTTTGTCACGTCATAGTGCACAGTTTTGTATCATGTTTTAGTTTATTTATGGAGGATTGTCGTGTGGGAGCATGGGTGATGTAGGCCTGTGGGTGGAGCCTTGTACATGGGTGATGTAGGCTTGTGGGTGGAGCTTTGAACAGAATCTTACTGCTAACCATGAGAACGTTTGACTTGACTTTTCATCTAGAACTGTAATTTTTCCGCAATAATAATGGTGTCAGAAGTGGGATACGCGCGCGGTCGTCCAGAACACAGTGAAGAATTTTTTTGAATTTTTTCTTCCTTTTGGTTTCTGTCCTGATGCATGAATCTTTCAAAGAAGAACATGGATGGACAAGGAAAAGGAAAAAGGAAATCTTTATCTACAAAGAAATGGTAAATCAAAGGAGAATGTATTTTGGAAATGCAAAAATCTTAAATAAACATACCCAATAGTTGCTGCCCTAACAACATACTTAAGATTTGAAAGGAGCTGAACTCAATTTGAAAATACATTTAGGTGTTTTGTCTGTTGAATATTAAAACTAAATTCATTTGGCAAATAAACACATGAAAAAGTGCTTGGATTTTAAAAGATAGAAGAGAACAGTCAAATGAGGTTCACTCTTTCAGACAAAACCAAACTTTGGTCTGAAAAAAAACAACAACGTATAAGAACCATAGACTGTGTATACAAATGGACGTAGCTAACATGCTAGCTCTTGTGTTCTTAAATGTTCGTATTAACCCTCTACATGATCCTGGGGTTTTTCTTTCACTATTGTGTCTGTAAATCAAGATCTGAACATTAATAACAGACAAATCAGGTCCTTCTTTCCTTGAGGTCGGTTCCGCTAGCATTAGCAACAGGTTTGATTGACGTTGTTGCTAAGCGCCCGCTCCATATTAAACCAGTGGTGCTTTAGTACAGAGTGAGGCTCTAACTGCTCCAGCCTGAGCTTCATTTGACTGGAGCTGAACGCTGTGGGTCACACTCACTTAGTCCACTTCTTTATACAGTGTGTGATTAGAACAATAGACCAGAACCTTTATTTGTCCCACAATGGAGAAGTTACAGTGTTGCAACACAAAGTTCAAGAACAGCACAAGGACAGAAATGTGCAAAATTAGCTTAAATCGAACCAATCTAACTCAAATTATAGAAATGCTTAAGATACAAAAGGGTAGATTTGCATTAGCTAATGCTAATGATTACACATAATACACATTTGACCCACAATTAAGTCAATAGCAAAATAAACCACGACCAGGAACAGCATCCAGTCCATCAAAACATAAGGTCCCTCTGCTCCTGAGTCCACCATGAGATCTTCACTCGGTTCCACGAACCGCTCTGGGTCCAGATGCCTCTAGTTTAACTTGTACAAACATCCACAGTGTCCTCAGTCGCGTACTTACTTTGTTATGTCCGTTTCGTCATGTTTAAAACGCAAAACTGCTGCAAAACAGTGTGTAAATTTACGCAATTATGCGCGCGTAATTTTACGCGCGGCTCTTTGTATCCAGTCTCCTCCTTTTACGCGCGCAGCAAACTCCGTCTGTTTACGGTAAACCACTGCATGTCACACATCAGCGTGTTCAGCTGCTCATTGGCTCTAAGGGAAAAACATCACTGAACGTGTGTAATGTAACAGCTTGATTCTACAAGGGGGAGAGTGGGGCGTACACTTTCAGTCATCTTTTGCACTGATTCACTGTCCGGGGCACCAGTAACCCACAGCCCCCATCTTATTGGCCAACTTTGGTGTCAGTCACAAGCTAACAAGTTTGTTTTCCACTGTCAGAAGTTTATTATGCTTGAAATGGACAAAAGAAATGCAAAAAAAGAGACGGAGCAGATTTCACTTTCCTGCAGCAGATTGGACATGGAGGATCTTCCTTTGTGGACATAATTTCTTGACTGGATTATATTCTCTGGACCTTTATGGAAGGAATGAGACCAACTTTGTGTGACAGAACCAGAGTGCTCAAAGGTAAGTGAAGTCCAAATCCACATTTGTGACTTTTCTGTAAAAACGTCTTTCCTGTCAGCACTGTGGTGATTAGCGGTGTAAATGGTTTACATTTCAGAAAGACGAGCGCCGTAGCTTTAATTTGAGGTGTAGATTGTTTGTGTGGGTGATGCATAAGTGTATGTACATTGCCGTGAAGTTGTAACGTAAAGGCGAAGGGGTTAAAATCAGCACAACCTCATTTTTACCACTGCAGAACATTTGTACTCCAGAAGGGGGCAGCACAGTTCTTTTGAGACTCATTACATAAAACATAAAATCACCAGAGAATGTTTACATTTGTCAAAGAGCTGTTGTCCCTAAAGTGTGACCTCGGCTCAAATGAACACAGTGTATTTACAGCATCAAAACAATGGTCCCAGTTTAGTCCGATCTAAGTGGCTTGAGGCGCTGGACACATCGTCTCGTTGGGTCATAAGGGTTCGCTGCTCTGAGAGTTGAAAAGCGAAGTTGGCCCTACAAAAATCCCAAATAAGGCACTCGGAGAAGTTAGATGAACTTTCTCGCCAATAACGCCTGAAATTATTGAAAAAAATCAGTCCAGTAACCGCAGGGTTTTGGACGGAGTCAAAATGTCCGACTGAGGTTTCCCTTCGGTGGCACCGGGCGCCTGTTGGAGAAAAGTTGGGGTATATTTTGGATAAGTGTGATTTTGTATAATAAACCCGGTGAACACGTTACACTGTATGAGACTGAGCCGAGCACATGTGGAAGACTCATGTACACGTGTTCAAATCTGTGACCACAGCTCATCAGAGTCAAGATCTCCCTCCCAAAGAACTTTTATCGAGGCAAGAGAATCTGAGCGAATAAACGAGATCTGATCAAGAACCAAATAGACCCTTTCAAGGAAGAAGTGGATAAAAGCAAAGAATCAAGAGCAGAATCATCAGGTAAGTTTGAAATGAAGGGAAGTTTTAACAAAACTGTGAACTTTCAGGTATTTGACAGTGTTGCTTTGGGACAGAGAATTTTACAGATATTTGCTGAAAAGATGTGAAGACCTTATCAACAAACAAATCTTTAAAAATCCATGTTCAAAGATTTGACCAATTTAAAAACAGCAAGAGAAGGAGGGAAAAAAAAAGATTAGCCGCTAAAGGGGCATTGTGTGAATAAATGTGCAAACCAAAGTAACGTCTAAACTGAGTCCAAAAGTTAAAGATATTTTAACAGTCTGGTTCCTTGAGTACATTTTAGGGGATTGTACGGGTGAATATAACAAAGCTGCAAGGGACACTGGTTTTACAGAGTTCTGCTCCGTCACTAATCAATCCAAAGGGAAGTGTTTTGGACTGAAGCCAATATTTAAAAGTCTTACCTTGGAGGATCAATAATAACACCTGAAATGTGGTGAGGCCTCCCTCCTGATGGTTTAGGCCACTGTAGGTACGGCCTGGATAGTCCAGAAACTTTATTATCCCAAAGAAACTCAGCCACAAGTGAATCTGCCTGAGAGAAGAAAGGGCAGGAAAAGGGGAATGCTCTGGAATAAGAACAGGAAGTGAGACATTCATTTTGACACAGTTCATACGAGCGACGAAGGACAAGACCAGCGCTCAAAATCTTCACTAAATCTCAACAATAGAGGACAGAAGTTTGATTTGAACAAGTCTTCTGCTTTGTGCCTGAATACAAGATATAAAAATCTATCATGCTCCATTTTAAAAGGGAACATTGTCCAGATTTAAGAAGGAAGAAGGAGAGAAGAGAGGAGGAGCAGGAAGAGGAGGAGATGAAGGAGGAGAGAAGAGAGGAGGAGCAGGAAGAGGAGGAGATGAAGGAGGAGAGGAGAGAGGAGGAGCAGGAAGAGGAGGAGATGAAGGAGGAGAGAAGAGAGGAGGAGCAGGAAGAGGAGGAGATGAAGGAGAGAAGAGAGGAGGAGCAGGAAGAGGAGATGAAGGAGGAGAGAAGAGAGGAGGAGCAGGAAGAGGAGATGAAGGAGGAGAGAAGAGAGGAGGAGCAGGAAGAGGAGATGAAGGAGGAGAGAAGAGAGGAGGAGCAGGAAGAGGAGATGAAGGAGAGAAGAGAGGAGGAGCAGGAAGAGGAGATGAAGGAGGAGAGAAGAGAGGAGGAGCAGGAAGAGGAGGAGATGAAGGAGAGAAGAGAGGAGGAGCAGGAAGAGGAGATGGAGAGAAGAGAGGAGGAGCAGGAACAGGAGGAGATGAAGGAGGAGAGGAGAGAGGAGGAGGAAGAGGAGGAGATGAAGGAGAGAAGAGAGGAGGAGCAGGAACAGGAGGAGATGAAGGAGAGAAGAGAGGAGGAGCAGGAAGAGGAGGAGATGAAGGAGAGAAGAGAGGAGGAGCAGGAAGAGGAGGAGATGAAGGAGGAGAGAAGAGAGGAGGAGCAGGAAGAGGAGGAGATGAAGGAGGAGAGAAGAGAGGAGGAGCAGGAACAGGAGGAGATGAAGGAGGAGAGAAGAGAGGAGGAGCAGGAAGAGGAGGAGATGAAGGAGAGAAGAGAGGAGGAGCAGGAAGAGGAGATGAAGGAGGAGAGAAGAGAGGAGGAGCAGGAAGAGGAGATGAAGGAGGAGAGAAGAGAGGAGGAGCAGGAAGAGGAGATGAAGGAGGAGAGAAGAGAGGAGGAGCAGGAAGAGGAGATGAAGGAGGAGAGAAGAGAGGAGGAGCAGGAAGAGGAGATGAAGGAGGAGAGAAGAGAGGAGGAGCAGGAAGAGGAGATGAAGGAGAGAAGAGAGGAGGAGCAGGAAGAGGAGATGAAGGAGGAGAGAAGAGAGGAGGAGCAGGAAGAGGAGGAGATGAAGGAGAGAAGAGAGGAGGAGCAGGAAGAGGAGATGGAGAGAAGAGAGGAGGAGCAGGAACAGGAGGAGATGAAGGAGGAGAGGAGAGAGGAGGAGGAAGAGGAGGAGATGAAGGAGAGAAGAGAGGAGGAGCAGGAACAGGAGGAGATGAAGGAGAGAAGAGAGGAGGAGCAGGAAGAGGAGGAGATGAAGGAGAGAAGAGAGGAGGAGCAGGAAGAGGAGGAGATGAAGGAGGAGAGAAGAGAGGAGGAGCAGGAAGAGGAGGAGATGAAGGAGGAGAGAAGAGAGGAGGAGCAGGAACAGGAGGAGATGAAGGAGGAGAGAAGAGAGGAGGAGCAGGAAGAGGAGGAGATGAAGGAGAGAAGAGAGGAGGAGCAGGAAGAGGAGATGAAGGAGGAGAGAAGAGAGGAGGAGCAGGAAGAGGAGATGAAGGAGGAGAGAAGAGAGGAGGAGCAGGAAGAGGAGATGAAGGAGAGAAGAGAGGAGGAGCAGGAAGAGGAGATGAAGGAGGAGAGAAGAGAGGAGGAGCAGGAAGAGGAGGAGATGAAGGAGAGAAGAGAGGAGGAGCAGGAAGAGGAGGAGATGAAGGAGAGAAGAGAGGAGGAGCAGGAAGAGGAGATGGAGAGAAGAGAGGAGGAGCAGGAACAGGAGGAGATGAAGGAGGAGAGGAGAGAGGAGGAGGAAGAGGAGGAGATGAAGGAGAGAAGAGAGGAGGAGCAGGAACAGGAGGAGATGAAGGAGAGAAGAGAGGAGGAGCAGGAAGAGGAGGAGATGAAGGAGAGAAGAGAGGAGGAGCAGGAAGAGGAGGAGATAAAGGAGGATAGAAGAGAGGAGGAGCAGGAAGAGGAGGAGATGAAGGAGAGAAGAGAGGAGGAGGAAGAGGAGGAGATCAAGGAGGAGAGAAGAGAGGAGGAGCAGGAAGAGGAGGAGATGAAGGAGAGAAGAGAGGAGGAGCAGGAAGAGGAGGAGATGAAGGAGGAGAGAAGAGAGGAGGAGATGAAGGAGAGAAGAGAGGAGGAGCAGGAAGAGGAGGAGATGAAGGAGGAGAGAAGAGAGGAGGAGCAGGAAGAGGAGATGAAGGAGGAGAGAAGAGAGGAGAAGCAGGAAGAGGAGGAGATGAAGGAGAGAAGAGAAGAGGAGCAGGAAGAGGAGGAGATGAAGGAGAGAAGAGAGGAGCAGGAAGAGGAGGAGATGAAGGAGAGAAGAGAGGAGGAGGAAGAGGAGGAGATGAAGGAGGAGAAAAGAGAGGAGGAAGAGGAGATGAAGGAGGAGAGAAGAGATGAGGAGGAAGAGGAGGAGATGAAGGAGGAGAAAAGAGAGGAGGAGCAGGAACAGGAGGAGATGAAGGAGGAGAGAAGAGAGGAGGAAGAGGAGATGAAGGAGAGAAGAGAGGAGGAAGAGGAGATGAAGGAGGAGAGAGGAGGAGATGGAGGAGAGAAGATAGGAGGAAGAGGAGATGAAGGAGGAGAGAAGAGAGGAGGAGCAAGAACAGGAGGAGATGAAGGAGAGAAGAGAGAAGGAGGAAGAGGAGATGAAGGAGGAGAGAGGAGGAGATGGAGGAGAGAAGATAGGAGGAAGAGGAGATAAAGGAGGAGAGAAGAGAGGAGGAAGAGGAGATGAAGGAGGAGAGAAGAGAGGAGGAAGAGGAGGAGATGATCTTTATTAAAATCACCACATTTGGAGATTTATTAGATCTGAAAATATGAAACAAATACTGTCACTTTTTACTCTTTATTTTTAAACAGGGACTTTAAAAAAAGTAAATAAATGAACATTTCCAGTGATTTTTGTACAGATTTGTTGTATTTTACACAGAGGAGGGTGAGTCTGTGCGACACAGAGACACTGAGGAGTCAGAAGACCAGAGCCAAAACCCAGGGAGCAGAGTGTCAGTGAAGGTGGAGTTGAAGGTGTGGAGGTGGGTCAGTTGGTCAGAGGAGACTGTGTAGAAGGACAGAGAGCCAGCAGGACAGTCCACAAACACTGAGACTGTCCCAGAAGAGGAGGACCAGGACTGAGGGAGGGGGGTGAGTTTGTGATTATGATGAACAGAGAAACCATCTTTAGAACAGCCCAGACTCCAGGACTGATCATTGGCTCCAAACAAACTGTCCTTACTTTCTCCTTTCCTTCTGATTCCTCTGTAAGACACTGATATATAAACGTCTCCCCTCCACTGGACCTCCCAGTAACAGCGACCAGTCAGACCAGTGGAACACAGAATCTGAGGACAGTACTCAAATCTGTCCTGATGATCTGGATACGGCTGCTCCTCTGTCACACGTGTCACCTTCTTGTTGTTGTCAGACAGTTTGAGTTTTCTGTGAGCTGTGTTTGGATCCAGAGTGAGATCACAGAAATCTGATGGAGAGAAGACACAACACAGCAGCAGTTAGTCCCATGTGGAGACACACATTTAATTATAGTTTAATATGAGTCAATCTATTCATGAAAGATTTAAAGTCCATTATTTATGATGATTTTATTTGTGAATCATGTCTTATATTTGGCTCATGTTTCTTTTGCATCAGCTCTATATTTCCTCTATATTTCCTCTATATTTCCTCTATATTTCTTCTATATTTCCTCTATATTTCCTTTATATTTCCTCTATATTTCTTCTATATTTCCTCTATATTTCCTCTATATTTCCTCTATATTTCCTCTATATTTCCTTTATATTTCCTCTATATTTCTTCTATATTTCTTCTATATTTCCTCTATATTTCCTCTATATTTCCTCTATATTTCCTTTATATTTCTTCTATATTTCCTCTATATTTCCTTTATATTTCCTCTATATTTCTTCTATATTTCTTCTATATTTCTTCTATATTTCTTCTATATTTCTTCTATATTTCCTCACATCTATTTCAGATTCTTTTCAGTGTAAAACTTGAGTTTGTTGCTGCAGTGACAAAGTGACGTCACTCCACACATTCTACACTCCTCTGTGCTCCTCCTGTGCTCCTCCCACACTCCTCTGTGCTCCTCCTGTGCTCCTCCTACACTCCTCTGTGCTCCTCCTACACTCCTCTGTGCTCCTCCTGTGCTCCTCCTACACTCCTCTGTGCTCCTCTGTGCTCCTCCTACATTCCTCTGTGCTCCTCCTACACTCCTCTGTGCTCCTCCTGTGCTCCTCCTACACTCCTCTGTGCTCCTCCTACACTCCTCTGTGCTCCTCCTGTGCTCCTCCTACACTCCTCTGTGCTCCTCTGTGCTCCTCCTACACTCCTCTGTGCTCCTCCTACACTCCTCTGTGCTCCTCCTACACTCCTCTGTGCTCCTCCTGTGCTCCTCCTGAGGAGAACAGGGGATTGGTTTAAATCCACTGTCTCCAGAAGAAGAATGAAGATCACTGTTGTGTTTGAGCTGAAACATGAGTGCAGTTCCACAGCTCCAGACTGGACTCTTCAGGATCTGCTTTAAGAAGAACTCTGGATTCAGTCATGGACACAGCTGTGGACCTCACAGTCTGAGGCCACACAACAATATATATTCTATGTGAGGTCCTTGGACCATTTTATACATTTAAATAAGTGTCTGTTTCAAATGGACTTTCTCAAAACTTACACTTTCTGAGTCCTGGGGTTAACCACTGAGCTCCAGCATGGTCCAGTCTGAAACACAAGACAAGACTGAAACATCAGACTGAAACATCAGACTGAAACATCAGACTGAAACATCAGACTGAAACATCAGACTGAAACATCAGACTGAAACATCAGACTGAAACACAAGACAAGACTGAAACATCAGACTGAAACATCAGACTGAAACACACGACATCAGACTGAAACATCAGACAAGACTGAAACATCAGACTGAAACATCAGACTGAAACATCAGACTGAAACACAAGACTGAAACACAAGACTGAAACATCAGACTGAAACACAAGACTGAAACATCAGACTGAAACATCAGACTGAAACACAAGACTGAAACATCAGACTGAAACATCAGACTGAAACACAAGACTGAAACATCAGACTGAAACATCAGACTGAATCACTTGTTGTCTTTAAATGTCAGTTTCAGTTGTGATGTTTCAGCTCTAAAGCAGTGATGTGAATTGTCCACATGTTTGTCTCCTCCTCTCCTTTATATTCTCCATGTTCACTCTTTTTATTTTGTCTTTGGAAATACATTTCACTTTATAGACTCAGGTCAAAGTTCATGTCTCTGCTCAGACTCTAATGACCAACAATGAGCCGTACACAGGTATAAATACTACTACAAATACTACTACTACTACTACTACTACTACTACTACTGAACTTTGTGCCAGTGTTTGATTCTTGTGAGGTCCAGTAATTACACAGATATGATCCATGAACCAGGTCCAACATCTGGACCAATGCAGGTGGAGCTGGGAGTCGCCTGAGGGTTGGTGGTTCCTCTGCCTTTGTGCCTAAAGGCCTCACCTCCAGTGTGCTGCTGTGTGTGTGCCAGACAGGAGGGGGCGCTCTCACCTGACACACAGCAGGGGGCGCTGGTCCTGTAGAGCGGTCAGGAGCTCGGCTGAGGGTCCTGGATGGTTGTAGCTCAGGTCTAACTCTCTCAGGTGGGAGGGGGCGGAGCTCAGAGCTGAGGCCAGAGCAGCCCCGCCCCTCTGTGAGACCAGACATCCAGACAGCCTAAAGACACAGCATTACACTCATGTGGACACAAGGGGGCAGAGTGCATCATGGGAGCACCTCACCTGAGCGTCTCCAGTCTGCAGGGGGCGCTCTTCAGTCCAGAACACAGCAGCTCCACTCCTGAGTCCTGGAGGTCGTTGTGAGTGAGGTCCAGGTGTGTGAGACTGGAGGAGCTGAGGACTGAGGCCAGAGGCCCACAGCTGTGAGGGGACAGTCCACAGAGGGACAGACTGAGGAGACAGAGGGACATTAGAGACTAGAACCACAAGAGTTTAAGCCTCAGCCTGTGGGGCCGGTGCTTGTTTGACTCCAGACGTGAGAGATGTGAGGGGGTGTGGCTGAAGGGAGCTCCGCCCCCTCACATGTCTCTGACACAGAGCGACTCTGCTCCTCTGTGAGGAGCGGTCAGCGGCCCACCCTTCATGTGAGGTGGGTCGTTTGTTTCTGGGCTCACAGTAGATTTCAGCCTCACTCTGCCCCTGCATTTAACCCAAAATGAGACACATAAAAAGTCCCATGTTTTATCTTTTATTACATGTTATTTTCCAAAGCAACGACCAACAGGTTATGTAATAATAGTGAGTTATATTAACCCCTCTGACCTGAGCCGTTCCAGTTTACAGTGAGGACTCTTCAGACCAACAGACAACATCTCCAGCCCTGAGTCCTTCAAGTCGTTGTGACTGAGATCCAGGACTGTCAGACTAGAGGACTGGGAGCTGAGGACTGAGGACAGAACTTCACAGCTTCTCTCTGACAGGTCACAGTGGGTCAGTCTGGAGAGAGAAAAAACAGTGTTTATGTAGAAGTTGAATCAAACCATCCTCTGTTAAACAAATGTTACTCACAGAGCTTTGTTGGAGGCCTTGACCACTGGCATCAGCCTCAGGAGAGCCTCCTCTGAAGCACAGTATTTCTTCAGCTCAAACTGGTCCAGATCGTCTTCTGATGACAGTAAGATGAAGGCCAGAGCTGACCACTCAGCAGGAGACAGTCCACCTTTAGACAGACGTCCTAACCTCAGGTACTGTTGGACCTGCTCCACCAGAGAACGATCATTCAGTTCATTCAGACAGTGGAGCAGGTTGATGCTCCTCTCTGCAGACACATTCTCTCTCAGCTTCTTATTTATGTACTTAGCCGTTTTCTGATTGGTCCAGGAGCTGTTTCCTGTCTGTGTCATCAGACCTTGTAGAAGGCTCTGATTGGTCGACAGTGAAAGACCCAGGAGGAAGCGGAGGAGCAGGTCCAGGTGTCCATTTGGACTCTGTAAGGCCTGGTCCACAGCAGAGCAATAGAAGGCTGACTCAGACACTGGACTCTCAGAGGGGACAGAGGACTCCTTCTTTGAATTGGAATGGTACTCAGTCTCATGACAGGTAGATTTTGGACTCTCAGAGGAGTGTGGTGGCTCCAGCAGGTTCTCCCCTGAGCTGAAGAAACTCTGATAGACGTGAAGAGCAGCCAGAAACTCCTGCACACTCAGATGGATGAAGCAGTAGACCTTGTCCTGGTACAGACCTGGCTCCTCTCTAAAGACCTGTGTGAACACTCCAGAGTACACTGAGGCCGCTGCAGCGTCCAGTCCACACTCCCTCAGGTCACACTCGTAGAAGATCAGGTTTCCTTTCTGCAGCTGCTCAAAGGCCAGTTTTCCCAGAGACTCCACCATCTTCCTGGTGTCTAGACTCCAGTGTGGGTCTGTCTCAGATCCTCCTTCATACTTGATGTTCTTGACTTTGGCCTGAACCACCAGGAAGTGGATGTACATCTGAGTCAGGGTCTTGGGCAGCTCTTCTCTCTCTCTGCTTTTCAACACATGCTCCAGGACTGTGGCAGCGATCCAGCAGAAGATTGGCATGTAGCACATGATGTGGAGGCTTCTGGACGTCTTGATGTGGGAGATGATTGTGTCGGCCTCTTCTCTGAACCTCTTCCTAAAGTACTGCTCCTTCTGTGGGTCGGTGAACCCTCTGACCTCTGTCACCATGGAGACGCACCATGGAGGGATCTGATTGGCCGCCGCAGGTCGTGTGGTTATCCAGAGGCGAGCGGAGGGAAGCAGGATCCCCCTGATGAGGTTTACCAGCAGCACGTGCAGTGAGGCGGACTCTGTGGGGTCGGTCAGGGCCTTGGTTTTGGTGAAGTCCAGAGGAAGTCTGCACTCGTCCAGACCGTCAAAGATGAAGAGCACCTGGAGGTCTTCAAAGCTGCAGAGTTCTGTTTGTGTTTGACTAAAGAAGTGATGAACAAGTGTCACCAAGCTGAAGCTTCTCTCCTTCAGCACATTGAGTGCTCTGAAAGTGAACGGGAACAGCAGCTGTATGTCCTGGTTGGCTTTGCCTTCAGCCCAGTCCAGACTGAACTTCTGAGTGAGCACTGTTTTCCCGATGCCAGCCACTCCCTTTGTCAGCACTGTTCTGATTGGTCCATGTGTGTGAGCTGGGCCTTTAAACATGTCTTCACATGTGATGGGTGTCTCTGCTGGGTCTGGTTTCCTGGAGGCTGTTTCCATGTGTCTGACCTCATGTTCCTGGTTGACCTCTGAAGACCCTCCCTCTGTGATGTAGAGCTCTGTGTAGATCTGATTCAGAAGGGTGGGGTTTCCTGCTTTAGCGATGCCCTCAAACACACACTCAAACTTCTGCTGCAGGTTAGACTTCAGTTTACGCCGACAAACTCCAGAATAAGTCCCTGAATGAAGACAACAGATACAGGCCTGAGTCTCAGAGAATATAAAACGACTGTGAGCACCTTGTTAAATGTGTTAAATGGTCCTACTGCTCCTCAGACGCTCAGCCAGCTCCTTCTGCTTCATCCTCCTCAGGAAGTTCAGTGTGATCTTCAGAACAGCCTCACTGCTGCTCCTCTGCTCTTCATCCTCCTCTGGCTCTAAGCATTCTGGATAATCTGTACTCAGAACCTTGTGGAGCTTCTTCAGCTCCTTCTGGACAAAAGTGAAGATGTCCTCCTCCAGAAGCTGAACAGACACATTATAAACAACACAAATGCAGTCAGTGTCAGATCTGTGTGGAACAAGTTCTCATTCATCTGAACATTTACAAACTTTAGTGACAGACCTTAAATATGGAGTCCAGCTGTGTCTGATGGTGCTGACCTCTGGAGACCTCTGGACCCTGCTGCTCCACTCTGTGAGAGAGACTCATCAAACACTTATGTTCATTTAATTGTTTTATTCAACACTTGTGGAAACTCACGGCTCTGTGGCAAAAGCAGGTGGATGTCCCATAGACCAGTCACTCCTGAGGGACTCACAGATGGGACCAGGTTCAGATGGAGGATGTTTCTGGTGGATCCTGAGACACAGAAGAAAACACACTTCAGTCACACTGACTCTTCTTAACACTTGTGTTCATCTCACTCCAGAATCATCACATACAGTGTCTTCTGGTTCTGTCTGTGGATCAGTTTTCACACAGATTGTCATTCTCTCTCGGGCCAACACAGAGACGCTGATGCTTTTATCACCAGTCGTATAGATTACTGTAATGCCCTGCTCTCTGCTCTTCCCAAAAAGGCGATTTCAGGTCTACAATTATTACAAAATTCAGCAGCACGTGTCCTGACTAAGACCAGGGGGCGGGGCCACATTACACTGGTTTTAGAATCCCTGCATTGGCTCCCTGTGTGTTTCAGGATCGATTTTAAAGTTCTTTTACTGGTTTTTAAATGTCTTAATGGTCTTGGGCCTTCTTATCTTACAGAGCTGCTTTTATCCTATGAACCCTCGCGGCCCCTGCGCTCCTCCGGCAGCAGGCTCCTAGTCATCCCCAAAGTCAGGACACACACTCATGGAGAGGCCTCTTTCCAGTTTTATGGCCCCCGTCTATGGAACAGCCTGGAGGACCTCAGGGCCGCAGAGAACATTCAGGTTTTTAAAAGCAGGCTCAAGACCCATCTTTTTAGCACAGCTTTTGATTAGTATTTATCATTTTAGTTTACTTCTCTATTTATTTAGTCTTATTTAGGCTGGCTAGTGTGTTTATGTTTTACTTATGTTTTAGTTACTTGTTTAGTTTTGACTTATTTTATTATTTATTGATTATTTTATTATTTATTTATTGTATTATTTATTGACTTATTTATTGACTTATTTATTAGGTTTGACTTATTTTATTATTTTTAATCATTTTAGATTTGCCAGTGTTTCCTCTGAGGAGCCCTCTGCACCAGGAGCTGTGGTTGGCTGTGGCTGCTGGGCCCTGGCTCGTGGGCCCTGGAGGTTTGGTCTTGACCTCATCTCTTCTCTGGGCCCTGGGCTGGTGTCCTGTGGCTGCGGGTGACCCTGTTCCTGGTGCAGATGGTTCCTCTGGTGGCGCTCTCTCATCTGGTTCATCTTTATCCAGCCTGTTCCACTTAAACATATTTTAAATGAAACTGAGGTATTTTAACATGTGTTGAGGTGGGGGTGGGAGTGTGTGTTGGGGTGGGGGGTTGTTTGGTTATGATTATTGATGTGTTGGGGTTGGGTTGTTGGGCTGTCGGGTGGCTGGGTGGGTTTGGTGGGTGGGACTGATTTTAATGCTTTGTAAAGCACTTTGTGTTACTTTTTTTGTATGAAAAGTGCTATATAAATAAAGTTTGATTTGATTTTGATTTGATTAAGATTGTCCACACTGTTCACCATTTTCTTTCTTTCCTGACAGAAGTTTGTCGACTGTTGGCTCTTATAAAAAAACAAGTGTCCATATGATTCTAAAAAGGCTGTGAACATAAAGTGGTGACATTCTGAGGTGAGTCTGACTCACTCTGGACCATGTTTTCTTTTAAACTCAATCCATCGTTTCATAGAGTCATCACTCTTGAATGAGACGGCCCTGGCCCCAGGAGCAGGTCTGTGGACACAGATGGAGCAGTGGCTTTAGTCTGAGCTCTGACATGGAGAACAGTGGTGGAGTGTTAGTGATCCTCTCTTACCTGTGAGCTTTTTTAGAGGGAGGGGCTCCGTCCTCTCTGGTCTCTCTCTGATCCATGCTCAGTCCAGGTTCATGTGATCTCAGACCCTCAGGAGGAGGCGACGCATGAAGCCCACTGCAAAAAGTCCAAAATCAAACATGGAAACATGGAAGTCCAGACAATACTTTGTACGACTCAAGAAAACCACTAAATATAACAGAATAAAAAGACCAAATGTAATGAAATATTCAATAATAGAAATGAAAAAGGCACAGAATGAACCAAAAGACACGACCAAAACCAAACACAGTCTCATTTTAATTAAATCCACAGCCCAAAAGTCCAAATCACTGCCAGAAGACGATTAAAGCAAATCTTTATAAATATGTGAGAAATAAAAGTCATTTAAAACCATCGAAAAACACAATTATGTCTATTCAAGAACAAGGACGATAACAGGAAATGAACAGGAAATGAACAGGAAATAAACAGGAAATGACTCAGGGCTCAACTAAATCAGTGTTAAATCAGATCTAAAGTGTAGAACTGAACCAGGACTAAACCAGGTCTAAACCAGGACTAAACTTTGTTAAATAGAATCAAACTAGTCAAACCTGAGCAGATCTGAAGAGTCCAAAGTGTCTCAGAGAAAAGTGCGTAGTTGAAGTTTCTTGGGTGTGAGGTTCTTCCTGGTGTGACTCAGAGCTGCTCCTCTATTGGCTGTAGTCCAGGTGGGCGGGGCTTCACACAGGCGAGCTCTGTGTCTGTGTCGACCTCATTTAGTCTGACACAGATGAAATGAGCCAGAAGGACAAAAATATGAGACGAACGCTCCGGTTCAGACCAGGACTAAACCAGGACTAAACTGGGGCTGGACCAGGACTAAACCAGGTCTAAACCAGGACTAAACCAGGACTAAACCATTTGACTCTTTGTCATCTAAAACTGCATTTATTTCATGGCCATCTAAAAACATAAAAAACATAATCTAATTATTTTTACGTCTAAAATCGTGTCTTTTCTCCATTTGTATTAATGTCACATATTATCATGGATTATATTTTTATTTCTTGGACTTTTACAGTGACGCGTGTGTTTTTTCCCACAGCCCTGAACGCACCGCTCAGACTCACGTGACACAGTGACGCTGTTAGCTTTAGCCAAAACATGTAGCGCGTGCAGCACAAAACAGCGCACAAGTGTGAAAATATCAAACTAAACTTTATTTATCCAAGTGTGAGAAGAGACGAGATGGTGAAGGAGCAGTTCAGAGAGACAGATGTGGCCCAAAAGATGTAAGTACACATGCTAACTGTAGCATGCTAGCTTTAGGGCGAGCAGACCGGTTAGAGTAAGGGTTAGCATGTTAGCTCAAGTGTTAGCATAGCTGTTAGCATGTGGAAGTTTGACACGTGAAACAGAATCTGAATTATTCCAACATAAACACGATTTAAACATAAAAACATTAAAATGATCTCGACTTTACTCAGTTAAACTGTGTGTGGATGTGTGTATGTGTCTGTGTGTGTGTATATATATATATGGGTGTGTGTCTGTATGTGTGTGTGTGTGTCTGTGTGTGTATGTATATATATGTGTATATATATATGTCTGTATGTGTGTGTGTATACATGTGTGTATGTGTGTTTATGAAAGTAACACACAGCACTATTCTACACTGCTGTGTGTCATCAGAAGGTAAAACCATGACCTCACATTCATCTGTAGGACAAAGGACCTCACACAGTTGTGTATGTGTGTGGACCTCACACAGTTGTGTATGTGTGTGGACCTCACACAGTTGTGTGTGTGTGTGTGGACCTCACACAGTTGTGTATGTGTGTGGACCTCACACAGTTGTGTGTGTGTGTGTGTGTGTGGACCTCACACAGTTGTGTGTGTGTGTGTGTGGACCTCACACAGTTGTGTGTGTATGTGTGTGGACCTCACACAGTTGTGTGTGTATGTGTGTGGACCTCACACAGTTGTGTGTGTGTGTGTGTGGACCTCACACAGTTGTGTGTGTGTGGACCTCACACAGTTGTGTGTGTATGTGTGTGTGGACCTCACACAGTTGTGTGTGTGTGTGGACCTCACACAGTTGTGTGTGTATGTGTGTAGACCTCACACAGTTGTGTGTGTGTGGACCTCACACAGTTGTGTGTGAAAAGGTCGTCCCTCGTGATGATGTCACACGTGTCCTTCTGTGTTTCTGCAGAAGCCACATCTGTTTTGGGATGATGTCGTCGGGACAGATGCGGCGTCAGGCTCACATTCAGGTGGTCAGTAAAAACCTGTACAGCCAAGACACGAGACGCAGTCCTCTGCCCCACGGAGTCCTGGACCACCGCATGGTACGAAGCCCCGCCCCAACATCTGATCTACACGACGCAGCTCATTCAAGGGGTTTCTTCTTTATTTTTACCACTTTGTACATTTCACAGACGTCGACTGTGTGAAGTCAGATATATGGAGTTATACGGCAAAATATATAAAACTCATTTACCTTTTTACATTTCTACATGACTCCATATATCGTACTTCATATATCGTACTTCATATATCGTACTCCATATATCGTACTTCATATATCGTACTTCATATATCGTACTTCACATATCGTACTCCATATATCGTACTCCATATATCGTACTCCATATATCGTACTTCATATATCGTACTTCACATATCGTACTCCATATATCGTACTCCATATATCGTACTTCATATATTGTACTCCATATATTGTACTCCATATATCGTACTCCATATATCGTACTTCACATATCGTACTCCATATATCGTACTCCATATATCGTACTTCATATATTGTACTCCATATATCGTACTCCATATATCGTACTTCATATATCGTACTCCATATATCGTACTTCACATATCGTACTCCATATATCGTACTCCATATATCGTACTCCATATATCGTACTCCATATATCGTACTTCATATATCGTACTTCACATATCGTACTCCATATATCGTACTCCATATATCGTACTTCACATATCGTACTCCATATATCGTACTCCATATATCGTACTCCATATATCGTACTTCACATATCGTACTCCATATATCGTACTCCATATATCGTACTCCATATATCGTACTCCATATATCGTACTCCATATATCGTACTCCATATATCGTACTCCATATATCGTACTTCATATATCGTACTTCATATATTGTACTCCATATATTGTACTCCATATATCGTACACAAACCGGGTCTTTAATAACGCGTCAGGTGTCCCCGTGCCGTAGATCTGATCCGTTCGTCCTCTCGTTCCAGGGCACCAGTGAGAAAGACCGGCCGTGTTTAACCTGTGGGAAGAATCTGGCCGACTGTTTGGGACATTATGGATATTTGGATCTGGAGTTGCCTTGTTTCCATGTTGGATATTTTAAAGCCATCATCGGGATCTTGCAGGTAAAAGTCCAGAGTGTCCCTTTATGTGCAGAATGCTCAGTGGCCTACAGGTGGCGTTGCTTTTTGTTGATGTCCCGTGGTGAAAGGCGCAGTTTGGACAGTTGTGTGGTTCCGTGTGTTCTCAGATGATTTGTAAAACGTGCTCGAGGATCATGCTGTCCAAGGACGAGAGGCTGCAGTTTGTGGATTATCTGAAGAGACCCAACTTGGCCTATCTCCAAAAACGAGGCCTCAAGAAGAAGATTTCAGACAAGTGCCGCAAAAAGACCATCTGCCTCAGCTGTTCAGCCTATAACGGTGAGACGGGCGTCACGCAGACTCGTACACTCAGGTTTATGTTTGTCATGGAAAGTCCAACAAAGAGCGGAATAAAAACCACACTGAGATACGACAAAACTGAAATAACCATGACCAGGACTAAACCGGGACTAAACCGCGACTAAACCGGGTCTAAACCAGGACTAAACCGGGTCTTAACCAGGTCTAGACCAGGACTCTTTGTCTCCAGAGAAATGCTCTTCGTCCCTTGTTCTTGTGTTAAATCTGTTTGAGTTTCCGTGTTTCCTCCAGGTCCAGTGAAGAAGTGCGGTCTGCTCAAAATCATTCATGAGAAATACAAGACGACGAAGAAGACCATGGATCCTTTTGTGTCCGAGTTTATTCATTCGTTCAACACGGCCATCGACCACAACAAGACCATAGAGCCACTGCTGACCAGAGCACAGGTCAGACACTCATGATCTACTGTTTTTCCATCGCATATTTAACCATAATTAAATACTTTTTAATACTGTAAATTTGGGACTATAAGACGTGACTTTTCCCCCACGCTCTGAACCCTGCGGCCGATACAACAGCGCGGCTTATTTATAGAATTTTACTGGATAACGGCCACCGGGGGGCGCTCTCCAGCTGTAAACGTAAAAGTGAGACAGACGTGGGGAAAGATTCTGCTCTGAAGAATTCACTAGTTTTGATTTTTGTAACTGTCATTTTGCGGAAAAACACACGAAGAAATGGACACGCTGCGGTTTTTAAGATAAAGAAGGAAATAGAGCCGCTGCACGTGAGCTCGGCATCGATGAATCCAACTCGGTCGATGTAAAAAGACGACAAAAGGAAATAAAAGCAGACGCCCGTGTTGGTGCAGCTTTATTTTCTAAACCTGCAGGTATATTCACCCCGTGTTGATGTCGTGTCGGTGCCAATCTTCAGTCACAGTTTAAAAAAAGCGTGTCCGTGCAGCGTCTTTCTGTGTAAATATCTCACGTTACAATATGAAAACCTGCGGCTCATATTCAGGCGCCGCTTATATACGGACAAAATGGACTTTCTTTTCAAATTTAGCAGGTGCGGCTCATATTCGGGTGAGCTCTTTAGTCCCATATTTACGGTAAATCTAATCTTCAGTAACAGCTTCGTGAGAATGAGATGACATTTTGACTTGACTATTTTCACTCCCTTTTTAAAAATATCATTTGTTTTTCTGTTTTTTGGGAGTATTTTTCAAGTGTAACTCGCATCAATCCAAATGTAAACTCAAGACCCTCTCTAGATCCTCACGTGGGCAGGATCTTGTCATTTTCCTTATGGATTAAGTCCAATTGTACGACTAAACGAGGAATAAAACGCATCTTTACAGTAGTAGAGCTGAGGCTGAAATGACGAACTTCTGTGACTTCTTATCGATGAGCCGCTTCAGTATTATCGTTTGTCTGTATCTTCTCCACGTTCCTCACGGTTCCTCACGGTTCCTCGCCTCTCTTCTCCCAGGAGAACCTAAACCCTCTGGTGGTGCTCAACCTCTTCAGGAGGATCCCAGAGGAGGACGTTCCTTTGCTCCTCATGAATCCAGAGGCGGGAAAACCGTCCGACCTCATCCTGACCCGGCTCCTGGTCCCGCCCCTCTGTATCCGCCCCTCCGTCGTCAGCGACCTCAAGTCCGGCACCAACGAAGACGACCTGACCATGAAACTCACAGAGGTCATCTTCCTCAACGACGTCATCAAGAAGGTGGGTGAGGGGAGGGCTTTTACAGGCGGACATTTTGAATTTCCTGATTAAACCTGCTGAGTCTGCGTGCCAATACTTATGGAGTAAAATGATGTCACGAGGTTAAGACGTAAACAAAGTCCTCTGAACGTCCACGCTGGGCTGTGATTGGTTAAATCCACCTGTCACTCACCTCAGTGGGTCAAAGTGTCTGCGATAGAGACGGTCCATCTTTGACTTTAGAGTCGTCTGCTAAATGTCACCGGGGTGGACACAGGACCATCCCACACACGCCAGTAGTGTTGTCACGATACTAAAGACTCAAACAGACTCGATACTCGATACTGATCCCGATACCACAATGATAATAAAAAACATTAAGTGTTTGTACTTTTCTATTCCCATGTGTCCAGCAGGTTCAGAGTGGACCATGGTCCTGTTTTAGACCTGGTTTAGTCCTGTTTTAGACCTGGTTTAGTCCTGGTTTAGACCTGTTTTAGTCCTGGTTCAGTCCTGGTTCAGTCCTGGTTTAGTCCTGGTTCAGTCCTGGTTCAGTCCTGGTTTAGTCCTGTTTTAGTCCTGGTTCAGTCCTGGTTCAGTCCTGGTTCAGTCCTGGTTTAGTCCTGGTTCAGTCCTGGTTCAGTCCTGGTTCAGTCCTGGTTTAGACCTGGTTTAGACCTGGTTTAGTCCTGGTTTAGTCCTGGTTCAGTCCTGGTTTAGTCCTGGTTTAGTCCTGGTTCAGTCCTGGTTTAGTCCTGTTTTAGTCCTGGTTCAGTCCTGGTTTAGTCCTGGTTCAGTCCTGGTTTAGTCCTGGTTTAGACCTGGTTCAGTCCTGGTTTAGACCTGGTTTAGACCTGGTTTAGTCCTGGTTCAGTCCTGGTTCAAACCTGGTTTAGTCCTGGTTTAGTCCTGGTTCAGTCCTGGTTCAGTCCTGGTTCAGTCCTGGTTTAGTCCTGGTTCAGTCCTGGTTCAGTCCTGGTTCAGTCCTGGTTTAGTCCTGGTTCAGTCCTGGTTCAGTCCTGCTTCAGTCCTGGTTTAGACCTGGTTTAGTCCTGGTTTAGTCCTGGTTTAGTCCTGGTTCAGTCCTGGTTTAGTCCTGGTTTAGTCCTGGTTCAGTCCTGGTTTAGTCCTGGTTCAGTCCTGGTTCAGTCCTGGTTTAGACCTGGTTTAGTCCTGGTTTAGTCCTGGTTTAGTCCTGGTTCAGTCCTGGTTTAGTCCTGGTTCAGTCCTGGTTCAGTCCTGGTTTAGTCCTGGTTCAGTCCTGGTTCAGTCCTGGTTTAGTCCTGGTTCAGTCCTGGTTCAGTCCTGGTTTAGTCCTGGTTCAGTCCTGGTTCAGTCCTGGTTTAGTCCTGGTTCAGTCCTGGTTCAAACCTGGTTTAGTCCTGGTTTAGTCCTGGTTTAGTCCTGTTTTAGTCCTGGTTCAGTCCTGGTTCAGTCCTGGTTTAGTCCTGTTTTAGTCCTGGTTTAGTCCTGGTTCAGTCCTGGTTCAAACCTGGTTTAGACCTGGTTTAGTCCTGGTTCAGTCCTGGTTCAAACCTGGTTTAGTCCTGGTTTAGTCCTGGTTTAGTCCTGGTTCAGTCCTGGTTTAGTCCTGGTTTAGTCCTGGTTCAGTCCTGGTTCAGTCCTGGTTCAGTCCTGGTTTAGTCCTGGTTCAGTCCTGGTTTAGTCCTGGTTTAGTCCTGGTTCAGTCCTGGTTCAAACCTGGTTTAGTCCTGGTTTAGTCCTGGTTTAGTCCTGTTTTAGTCCTGGTTCAGTCCTGGTTCAGTCCTGGTTTAGTCCTGGTTTAGACCTGGTTTAGTCCTGGTTCAGTCCTGGTTCAAACCTGGTTTAGTCCTGGTTCAGTCCTGGTTTAGTCCTGGTTTAGTCCTGGTTCAGTCCTGGTTCAGTCCTGGTTCAGTCCTGGTTTAGTCCTGGTTTAGTCCTGGTTTAGTCCTGGTTTAGTCCTGGTTCAGTCCTGGTTCAGTCCTGGTTTAGTCCTGGTTCAGTCCTGGTTCAGTCCTGGTTCAGTCCTGGTTCAGTCCTGGTTTAGTCCTGGTTCAGTCCTGGTTCAGTCCTGGTTCAGTCCTGGTTTAGTCCTGTTTTAGTCCTGGTTTAGACCTGGTTTAGACCTGGTTCAGTCCTGGTTTAGACCTGGTTTAGACCTGGTTTAGTCCTGGTTCAGTCCTGGTTCAGTCCTGGTTCAGTCCTGGTTCAGTCCTGGTTTAGTCCTGGTTCAGTCCTGGTTTAGTCCTGTTTTAGTCCTGGTTTAGACCTGGTTTAGACCTGGTTTAGTCCTGGTTCAGTCCTGGTTCAGTCCTGGTTCAGTCCTGGTTCAGTCCTGGTTTAGTCCTGGTTCAGTCCTGGTTCAGTCCTGGTTTAGACCTGGTTTAGTCCTGGTTCAGTCCTGGTTCAGTCCTGGTTTAGTCCTGGTTTAGTCCTGGTTCAGTCCTGGTTCAGTCCTGGTTCAGTCCTGGTTCAGTCCTGGTTCAGTCCTGGTTCAGTCCTGGTTTAGTCCTGGTTCAGTCCTGGTTTAGTCCTGTTTTAGTCCTGGTTTAGACCTGGTTTAGACCTGGTTTAGTCCTGGTTCAGTCCTGGTTCAGTCCTGGTTCAGTCCTGGTTCAGTCCTGGTTTAGTCCTGGTTCAGTCCTGGTTCAGTCCTGGTTTAGACCTGGTTTAGTCCTGGTTCAGTCCTGGTTCAGTCCTGGTTTAGTCCTGGTTCAGTCCTGGTTCAGTCCTGGTTCAGTCCTGGTTCAGTCCTGGTTCAGTCCTGGTTCAGTCCTGGTTTAGTCCTGGTTTAGTCCTGGTTTAGTCCTGGTTCAGTCCTGGTTTAGACCTGGCTTAGTCCTGGTCCTTTTCTCTTTCATGTTTGTAGCATCGTGTGACGGGGGCAAAGACACAGATGATCATGGAGGACTGGGACTTCCTGCAGCTCCAGTGCGCTCTCTACATAAACTCTGAGCTCTCGGGGATCCCACTCAACATGGCGCCCAAGAAGTGGACCCGGGGTTTTGTGCAGAGACTGAAGGGCAAACAAGGTACGACCCGGGACACGGGACTGATCACGTGACACGTGACCGTCCTCTTTGTCGTGTAGCTTTTTGCCGTTTAGCTTTTTGTCGTGTAGCTTTTTGTCGTTTAGCTGTTTGTCGTTTAGCTGTTTGTCGTGTAGCTCTCGTCGTGTGAAGTTCTGAGTTGTCGTCTTCCTCAGGCCGATTCAGAGGAAATCTATCGGGGAAGAGAGTGGACTTCTCAGGCAGAACCGTCATCTCTCCAGATCCCAACCTGAGGATCGATGAGGTGGCTGTACCGGTGCACGTGGCCAAAATCCTCACCTACCCCGAGAAGGTACTCAGCACAGGCACTCGCAACATCTGATTATTCATGTGTTTGGAGGTACAAAATGTAAACCGCTAAATGTTCTGATTTCTTTCTGATCTTGATATAGACCTAATGACGTAATGACTGAAGAAATGTGTTTTTTTACTAAACAAATGGTGTTTGAATTCAAAGATGATTCAGTTGTTTATTTGCTCTTCCTCGCACTGTGAGCTCCAAACTATTTTATGAAATAGAAAACCAAAATGTTCATTGTAGAAAATGGTTAATTTCACATTAAATGTAAGATGTAGTCCAATAAAGATGAGTGCTGCCCAGGGATTGGTCAACTATAAAGAGGGCGTGGCCAAAGCTCTCAAAACTCTTATCTCTGTGTATCTGATCCAAAGTGCACTCACAAGATTACACCTGCAGGGGGAGCTGTGTGGTTAAAGTGTCACTCTGAGTGTGATGGTGTTTGTGTGGTTAGTGTCACTGTGAGTGTGATGGTGTTTGTGTGGTTAAAGTGTCACTCTGAGTGTGATGGTGTTTGTGTGGTTAGTGTCACTCTGAGTGTGATGGTGTTTGTGTGGTTAGTGTCACTCTGAGTGTGATGGTGTTTGTGTGGTTAAAGTGTCACTCTGAGTGTGATGGTGTTTGTGTGGTTAGTGTCACTCTGAGTGTGATGGTGTTTGTGTGGTTAGTGTCACTCTGAGTGTGATGGTCTTTGTGTGGTTAGTGTCACTGTGAGTGTGATGGTGTTTGTGTGGTTAGTGTCACTCTGAGTGTGATGGTGTTTGTGTGGTTAGTGTCACTCTGAGTGTGATGGTGTTTGTGTGGTTAGTGTCACTGTGAGTGTGATGGTGTTTGTGTGGTTAGTGTCACTCTGAGTGTGATGGTGTTTGTGTGGTTAGTGTCACTGTGAGTGTGATGGTGTTTGTGTGGTTAGTGTCACTCTGAGTGTGATGGTGTTTGTGTGGTTAGTGTCAGTGTGAGTGTGATGGTGTTTGTGTGGTTAGTGTCACTCTGAGTGTGATGGTGTTTGTGTGGTTAGTGTCACTGTGAGTGTGATGGTGTTTGTGTGGTTAGTGTCACTCTGAGTGTGATGGTGTTTGTGTGGTTAAAGTGTCACTCTGAGTGTGATGGTGTTTGTGTGGTTAAAGTGTCACTCTGAGTGTGATGGTGTTTGTGTGGTTAGTGTCACTGTGAGTGTGATGGTGTTTGTGTGGTTAGTGTCACTCTGAGTGTGACGGTGTTTGTGTCGTGTGGTTCCAGGTAAACAAAGCCAATCTGGACTTGATGAGGAAACTGGTTCGTAATGGACCTGATGTTCATCCAGGAGCAAACTTCATCCAAAATCGCTCCACACAAATGAAACGGTGAGTCCAGTGTTCAGTTTATCTATCGCCCCCTACCTCACATAGACTGAACCAGGTCTAAACCAGGACTAAACCGGGTCTAAACCGGGTCTAAACCGGGTCTAAACCAGGTCTAAACCAGGTCTAAACCAGGTCTAAACCGGGTCTAAACCGGGTCTAAACCAGGTCTAAACCAGGACTAAACCAGGTCTAAACCGGGTCTAAACCGGGTCTAAACCGGGTCTAAACCGGGTCTAAACCAGGACTAAACCAGGTCTAAACCGGGTCTAAACCAGGACTAAACCGGGTCTAAACCAGGTCTAAACCGGGTCTAAACCGGGTCTAAACCAGGACTAAACCAGGTCTAAACCGGGTCTAAACCGGGTCTAAACCGGGTCTAAACCGGGTCTAAACCAGGTCTAAACCAGGACTAAACCAGGTCTAAACCAGGACTAAACCGGGTCTAAACCAGGACTAAACCGGGTCTAAACCGGGTCTAAACCAGGTCTAAACCGGGTCTAAACCAGGTCTAAACTGGGTCTAAACCAGGACTAAACCAGGTCTAAACCAGGTCTAAACCGGGTCTAAACCAGGACTAAACCGGGTCTAAACCAGGTCTAAACCGGGTCTAAACCGGGTCTAAACCAGGTCTAAACCAGGACTAAACCGGGTCTAAACCGGGTCTAAACCGGGTCTAAACCGGGTCTAAACCAGGACTAAACCAGGTCTAAACCAGGTCTAAACCGGGTCTAAACCAGGACTAAACCGGGTCTAAACCAGGTCTAAACCGGGTCTAAACCAGGTCTAAACCAGGTCTAAACCAGGACTAAACCAGGTCTAAACCGGGTCTAAACCGGGTCTAAACCGGGTCTAAACCGGGTCTAAACCGGGTCTAAACCAGGACTAAACCAGGTCTAAACCAGGTCTAAACCAGGACTAAACCAGGTCTAAACCAGGTCTAAACCAGGTCTAAACCAGGACTAAACCAGGACTAAACCAGGACTAAACCAGGACTAAACCAGGACTAAACCAGGACTAAACCAGGTCTAAAACAGGACTAAACCAGGTCTAAACCAGGACTAAACCAGGACTAAACCAGGTCTAAACCAGGACTAAACCGGGTCTAAACCGGGTCTAAACCGGGTCTAAACCGGGTCTAAACCGGGTCTAAACCGGGTCTAAACCGGGTCTAAACCAGGTCTAAACCAGGCCTAAACCAGGTCTAAACCAGGACTAAACCAGGACTGACAGTCCTTCTCTCGTCTCTGGCTCTGACACCGAGCGTCACGTGGTCAGTTGATTATTTATTAAACTCGTGCCTAACGGAGTCTCATTTGTTTCAGGTTTTTGAAGTACGGAAACAGAGAGAAGATCGCCCAGGAGCTGCGGTTCGGGGACGTGGTTGAGAGACACTTGATTGACGGGGATATCGTTCTGTTCAATCGACAGCCGTCTCTGCACAAACTCAGCATCATGGCTCATATTGTAAGAATCTCACGCACTTCCACACGACTCGGGCTGCGCCTTTTCAGTATCAGACCCAGTTTGTCCACGACGCCCAAGATGTGATGAACAAACTAAACCAGGCCTGAAACACGAACCCCGTGGAAATCAGGCTCAAGAAAACTCACTGCATGTTACGTAATCTGGAATACAGTGTTTTAACTCCCTGATCAATACATTTGTAGATCTAGATTAAGATTTTAAAACCTGAACATTGGTGTTGGTAAATATCAGTTATGGGCATTGACTTTCCACAGCTTCAGCTCCAAATGAAGCTCATGAGGCTGGAGCAGGTACAGAGTTTCAACTTTGGAACTCCTACCACGAGTATCATAGCAACCAAAGAGCCAATCAGGAGGTGTGGACCCACCCACACCACTGGTTTAACAGGGAGCGGGCGCTTAGCAACGCTGTCAATCAAACCTGTTGCTAACGCTAACAGGAGCGACCTCGCGGACAGAAGGACCTGATTTGTCTGTTATTAATGTTCAGATCTGGATTTACAGACACAATAGTGAAATAAAAACCCCAGGATCATGTAGAGCTGGGGTCACCAACCCCTGAAGAGCGACTGTGGAGACGCAAAGACACAATGTGGAGGGACACGTCACTACATCTCACAAAGCTCCACACTAACTCCCCACGGGGACGCGCACCTCCCCACGGGGACGCGCACCTCCCCACGGGGGCGCGCACTCCCCACAGGGACGCGCACCTCCCCACGGGGACGCGCACCTCCCCACAGGGACGCACGCGCACTATGGGCAGAACAAGCCCAGAGCTAAACGCAGCTTTGGGTAAACAACAGGCTTTTTTCACGACACCGGTGAAAAAGTCACACAACACAACCGAGATTTATTTAAAAATATGTAAGATTATTTTTCTTTAACTTTACATAATTGATAACTTTATGAAACACGGTGCAGTGTGTATTATTTATGTTTTGTTAAAAGGTGAGATGTAGTGATGTGTCATCTGGAAATTGAACAATTACTAAGATCAGTAAAGTTAAAGTGCTGAATACTGAATCTGTTTCTCTCCTCGCTCACTGTTGATAATTATTTTGATAAATCATTAATGTGATCAGTGTGTTCACACAGATGATTATCATTTATCATTATTAATAATGTAGAACTAAAGGCAAACTGAGAAAATGTGTCATTTCAGAAGAGCGTCTCAAACTGGTCCCTCGTACGACTCTGTCCATTTATATAAACAGTCTGTCAAAGTCTCGTGTCTCATGTGTCTCATTATGTGGGATTCGTGGCTCATCGTCGCCCCCTGTTGACCTTTGCCTGTGCTGCTGTTCTCCCCCAGGCGCGGGTCAAGCCTCACCGCACCTTTCGCTTTAACGAGTGCGTGTGCACGCCCTACAACGCCGACTTCGATGGAGATGAGATGAACCTGCACCTGCCCCAGACCGAGGAGGCCAAGGCGGAGGCGCTGGTGCTGATGGGGGTACGTGTCTCGGTTTATTAAAGGCCCTGGACCACATTTTCCTCACGAGTTTGAGCGAAACATGTCCTAGTACAGCTGTATGGTACAATAATGTGTTTCAGAGATGTGTTCGCTCAAATACTCGTGGAAAAGGCGGGTCCAGCGCCTTTCAGATCCGCCGCTCTTTAACGGTTTGAATCGATTTAACTTTGTGACACCTGCACAAAAGCCGCTCGTCAAACGGGCCACCGCTTCCGCCACGTCCAAAATGAAATCTACCTGTTATTATCCCGTCCACAGACAAAAGCCAATCTCGTCACTCCCAGGAACGGCGAGCCTCTGATCGCCGCCATCCAGGACTTCTTGACAGGTGAGTGCTGAACGAGGACACGCTTTCACGCCGTGTGTTTTCACTTTGTGTCAAAACCTCAGCAGAGATTTGTCCAGGATCCATTTTATACTAAACTGATTTTAGTCCCATCACAGTTTTGTTTTTTATTTATGTTTGTGTCTTTAAAATCTAGTCAGGGCTTTAGAATTGCAGTATTTTTTGTGATATTTTAACTTTTTGACTCAATAGTTTCGGTTCTAATAAAACAAAACTATATATTTTTCTTTACTGTAGTGAAACTCTCAAAATAAAAACATAACAGACAGTGGCTCAGTCGGTAGAGCATTTGCGCGCCGATCTGAAGGCGGTTGGTGGTTCAAATCCCGATTCCAGCTCCCGCAGATGAATGCTGTCGGTGTGTCCTCGGGCAAGACACTTTTTGAGATTCATATTCAAACCATCTCATTTTCAAACGTCCTGTTTTTAAAGTCTTCTCTTCAAACCACATCTTACCTTGTGTTTAGCCTCATTTCAGTGACTCGTGCGCCCTCTAGTGGCAACAGCACAAACCATATGCTTGTTTAAAGCCACAGCATGTGACATTTTAGACAACAAAAAACAAACCAAAAATTAAAATAGTTCCTGCTCACAGTTTTTACTGTCAGCGGGCTCGCATCTCCACAAACCTGACTCTCATTTCTCAGTGTGGCATTAAATATATCCATCTGCGTGGAAAATGTTCCCAAGTATGGTTTTAACTTTTTATTTCGTGGAGGCAAACGGGTGATATCCCACCTCCAGAAAGTTACACACTGTAGCTTTAATATGAATATTTTCCAAAATGGTTGATCTCTAAACACAAGCAGGTCAAACCGGGACAGTCTTTGGAGCGAAGTCCCGTTTACGTCTACGAGTCCAGAGGAGGAGCCCACACGTCATTGTTCCACGCGTGACTTAACGGCTCCCCCTGGTGTGCGGCTGATGCTACTTCTCCCTCATTACGCTCCCGTTAGCGGCGCTGTCGGCCTACGCTGCGCAAAAACACAAAAACACCCATCAAAGACCCGACCGGCTGCTAGAATCACTCCTGCCCCGCGGTGCAAACTGCAGAGCTCTGTCTAGAATCTGCTCTGAAGGCTCCAGGTTCATTCACACGAGAGACTGATGGACCGATTACTTCTGTTCAAGCGTCCGACATCAGCCTCACGCTCACGAATGATAAAAGCAGCGATTAAACGATAGAAAAGCCGCGTTGAAAAGGCAGCGCTCGGGCGTTTCAAAATAAGTTCCTTTTCAGTCTTTACTGACGGTCGATATTGGCTCGTGTGGCCGTTCAAAACACGTTTCTGTCGTTTTCTGGGCTTTTCAAAATGATTTCCTCCTAATCCACGCTGTTCAGTTTGAGTTGGATGATTTGAACCTTGACCCCTCTGAGCCTCCGAGTGAATCTGACAGTAACGTGGAGATTCATCAGATTTAAACATCGGAAATAAAAAAAATAAATAAATAAAATATAATGAAATGTGCTCAATTTAAAATGCAGTATATCTAATAAAATAAAAAAAATCTATAAATCTAAAAATCTATAAAGCCAAACTGTTACTTTCTGGATGTGAGACGTCACCTGTCTGAGTTTAATGTCATAATGTGGAATATTTTAGCCAAAAGAACAGCATTTCCATGGAAACCTCCTCCTCTAGGCCAGGACACGTGTTTTTAAACTTCTTCAATGTAATAAGAACATGCAAATAGAATAAACACGCTTTTAGGCTAAAAAAAACTGAAGCTTTATTTCTGCAAGTCTTTGTCTGAATTTAAAGTCCATTTTCGTGTCGTTCTTGAGCCCAGACAGTTGAGTGATTCTGTACCACGGGGCCTAAAATAGTGGGGATCAGTTTATGTAAGTGTTGTCTAAATATTATGAAGATGATCAAAAATATCAGTGCGTTTTGTCACTATCGCCCTCGTCCTCATCTGAAAACGTTTTTTGTTACCACCAGTGGCTTTTGCTTTGCTCAAGGACAGAAATCGTGCCCATTTTTGCATTTCTGTTTGATTTTAATCTGCATGTTGATGAAAGTTCAAAGCCGTATCTTCCTGCTGTGATCTTCCTGCAGGGGCCTACCTCTTGACTTTTAAGGACACATTCTTTGACAGATCAAAAGTCTGTCAGATCGTCGCCTCCATCCTCGTCGGCGGAGATCAGAAAGTGTGCATCACTTTACCGAGACCGGCCATTTTGAAGGTACTGTCCTCGTGTCTTTAGTCCAGCGGGTTCCAGATTTGAGTTTTTCCAGTGCTGCTTCAGCTAAACTGGACTCCACCGTCCATCCTCTGAAGTGACTCTACAATCAAAGCCTGAACATTAAGGGTTGTACTGAAACTAGAGCGGGGCCGGAGCGGGGCCGGAGCGGGGCCGGAGCGGGGCCAGACGTGGGGCCGGAGCGGGGCCGGAGCGAAACTAGAGCGGGGCCAGACGTGGGGCCACAGCGCATACAAACATATATCATCCACACATCAGGAAGTGCGCTGTTGTTTTCAGATGTTTGAACTGTGCGTTTTAATAAATTGTGTTTTTTGTGTTTTAGCCGATGGCGTTGTGGACGGGGAAACAGATCTTCAGCCTCATTTTGAAACCAGGAAATGATTGTCCAGTTAAAGCTAATCTGAGGACCAAGGGGAAGCAGTACTGCGGCAAAGGGGAGGACCTGTGCCATAACGACTCGTGTAAGCGCCGGCTCGTTCTATTGGCTGCGCTCACATTCCAGGATTGATGATGTCATAACAGCCGGTTCAGATTCCCGTCTTTTCCTCATTTGTGGGGACAAAATGAGACGTGTTTTAGAGCACGAGACGAGTGTGGGGACAAAACGAGACGTGTTTTAGAGAACGAGACGAGTGTGGGGACAAAACGAGACGTGTTTTAGAGAACGAGACGAGTGTGGGGACAAAACGAGACGTGTTTTAGAGCACGAGACGAGTGTGGGGACAAAACGAGACGTGTTTTAGAGCACGAGACGAGTGTGGGGACAAAACGAGACGTGTTTTAGAGCACGAGACGAGTGTGGGGACAAAACGAAACGTGTTTTAGAGAACGAGACGAGTGTGGGGACAAAACGAGACGTGTTTTAGAGAACGAGACGTGTGTGGGGACAAAATGAGACGTGTTTTAGAGAACGAGACGAGTGTGGGGACAAAACGAGACGTGTTTTAGAGAACGAGACGTGTGTGGGGACAAAATGAGACGTGTTTTAGAGAACGAGACGAGTGTGGGGACAAAACGAGACGTGTTTTAGAGCACGAGACGAGTGTGGGGACAAAACGAGACGTGTTTTAGAGAACGAGACGAGTGTGGGGACAAAACGAAACGTGTTTTAGAGAACGAGACGAGTGTGGAGACAAAACGAGACGTGTTTTAGAGAACGAGACGAGTGTGGGGACAAAACGAAACGTGTTTTAGAGAACGAGACGAGTGTGGGGACAAAACAAGACGTGTTTTAGAGCACGAGACGAGTGTGGGGACAAAACGAAACGTGTTTTAGAGAACGAGACGAGTGTGGGGACAAAACGAGACGTGTTTTAGAGAACGAGACGAGTGTGGGGACAAAACGAAACGTGTTTTAGAGAACGAGACGAGTGTGGGGACAAAACAAGACGTGTTTTAGAGCACGAGACGAGTGTGGGGACAAAACGAAACGTGTTTTAGAGAACGAGACGAGTGTGGGGACAAAACGAGACGTGTTTTAGAGAACGAGACGTGTGTGGGGACAAAATGAGACGTGTTTTAGAGAACGAGACGAGTGTGGGGACAAAACGAGACGTGTTTTAGAGAACGAGACGTGTGTGGGGACAAAATGAGACGTGTTTTAGAGAACGAGACGAGTGTGGGGACAAAACGAGACGTGTTTTAGAGCACGAGACGAGTGTGGAGACAAAACTAGACGTGTTTTAGAGAACGAGACGAGTGTGGAGACAAAACGAGACGTGTTTTAGAGCACGAGACGAGTGTGGGGACAAAACGAGACGTGTTTTAGAGAACGAGACGAGTGTGGGGACAAAACGAGACGTGTTTTAGAGAACGAGACGAGTGCGGGGACAAAACGAGACGTGTTTTAGAGAACCAGACGAGTGCGGGGACAAAACGAGTTTGAATAGAGGCTGGGAGAGATCCCTAAATTACTCAAACATGCACTGATGACGTCTAAAACCTCCTCAGACGTGTTTTTCATGAGGGAACAACATTATAACGTGACCAAAAGCTCCATAAAGTCATTTTTGCATAATACCCCTGCTCTAAATGACAACAAACACGTAAACGACTTTACCTCAGACTCGACTAAATCGTTTTTATCGTGATCCACACAAGTCACACGTTTAGCTCTTTGGAAATTTAAACGTAATCAGTGCGTCTGCTTTCATTTCCTCACGTGTCTTTCCACACTTCGGTCTCACTTTTTAATGACTAACTACAGAAGAACGCCCCGTGCCACACTCGTCACTTTCACTAAATGGCTGCTGTTAGTCACACGTCCTCGTCTCAGCGCCGCTATAATTACTGAACAACGACCACCGCCAAGGCGCTCGTTTTCTTCCACGATGATGAACGTATAAAGAGTCGTACCTTCTCGTTCTTGTGTGATGACAGTAATAACCCAGGAGCAGATTTAAACCGTAAAAACTGTGTTGTTGAAATAAAACACTCGAGTTTGCATCTGTAATGAGTCATACAAGTCAATATTTTTTTGATTATTATTTCTTGATTTGTTTTTACATTTATTTATCCGTATTATTCCCACATACCAACTCCAGTGGTCCTTCGTTTTATCGCGGGGGGTTACGTTCCATAAATAACCTAAAGTAACATGTTTAAAAGTGAATCAAAGCCGTAAGATCGAGCAGTGTGTTTTAAAAAGTCTCCGTCTTTCTCCTCAGTCGTGGTGATCCACAACAGTGAGCTCATGTGCGGAAGTCTGGACAAAGGAACTCTGGGATCCGGCTCCAAAAACAACATCTTCTACATCCTCCTGAGGGACTGGGGGCAGCTGGAGGCCGCCAACGCCATGTCCCGCCTCGCCCGCCTGGCCCCGGTGTTTCTGTGTAAGCCCGACTTTACGTTCAAACGGTTTTAATCAAGTCTTTTTAGGTCTGGAGGTTCCCAAACGGGTGCGGGACCTCGGGGAATGACGTCGAGATGATGGCAGATGTCGTCCGTGCGTGTGTGATTAATCTAGAGATCTCTCCTGGGCCCCATCTGAACCCTCCTGTACGAGGCTCCGCCCACAAGCCGACATCACCCACGCTCCACACGACAATCCTCCATAAATAAACAAAAACATGACACAAACTGTGCACTATGACGCGACAAACCTGGCGTGATGTGCAGGAGTTTCATTCGTGCGATGCAGCTGAGTGTGATAGTGCTCTGAAGGGGGAGGAGCTTAGCACAGAGAGCAAAGAGACAGGAGACTCGAGCGTCAAAAACGAAACTGAAACTTAGTATTTTCAAAACAATAAAAGGAAACAGATTTAAATATGTTACAGTAAATACCTCCTCTTTAATGCTCTCAAACTGAAAACGCTCTGTTCCACCTCGTGATGTCATCATGTGATACAGGAAGTGCTCCGCTGTGTTTTTAAACTCCACTTTTACTCGAATCATCTGGATCATCTCAGTCCTGGAGTCGTCTCTTCTCTCGACTGAACTTAAAGGGTAAAAGTGGGAGGAGTTAACTTGAAAACCTACCACTTGATGACATCACAAGGTGGAGCGTCGCATTTTGAGCTTTGGAGATGTGACAGACGGATAATAAAGTGACGAGGAGGCGCGGTCAGAGGAACTGTGATCAATGAAACAAGAGAAATGTGAGAGAAGTGTATAAAGTGTGTGGTGAGGGGTTTTACAGCAAAAACAGAGAGAATAATGTAAAAATAAAGCGGATACTTTGCGGATTCTGCTCTCGGCTCGACTCTCGTCTCAAAAATCGAATAAAAACTTTAAACTCCTCTGAGGAAATGTCATATTTGATCAAAGCTGAGCGCTGTTTGTGTTTCACAGCCAACCGGGGCTTCTCCATCGGGATCGGGGACGTGACGCCGGGTCAGGGGCTGCTCAAGGCCAAACAGGACCTGCTGGACGACGGCTACGCCAAATGTGACGAGTACATCGACGCCCTGCACACGGGGAAACTACAGCAGCAACCCGGCTGCACGGCGGAGGAGACGCTCGAGGTAAACGCGCTGAAGGCTGGTACGAAAGCGGCGCCGCGTAACTTTACACGTCCGTTACCGGCTTGTTTCCACGGAGACGTCGTTGCAGCGTGGTTATACTTTGAAAACCTCGCGTTCCTGTCGTCTCCCTAAGCGCGGCTCGTACTGCTGAGGGTTCAAACAGGGAGAGATCGCTGGATTAGTCAGACACGAGTGGACGACAAGGGAACAGCGTTTTAACACCGGAGAATGACACGACAACACAAACCCACAGGCAGCGTTTTTATTTTGTACAAACACTTGAGATTCTTCGGTTCACTGTGCGCTCTCTGGGAAACACAGCGTTTATTTTCGTGCAATAATCAATAATTTATTCTTGGAAACAAAATGGAGGACAAGCGTTTGTAAGTGGCTGGTCTGTTTGGGTTAGCAGTGAAGTCTGAGGTCCTGAAAGGGTCTGAGGTCCTTAAAGGGTCTGAGGTCCTGAAAGGGTTTGAGGTCCTTAAAGGGTCTGAGGTCCTGAAAGGATCTGAGGTCCTGAAAGGATCTGAGGTCCTGAAAGGGTCTGAGGTCCTTAAATGGTCTGAGGTCCTTATAGGGTCTGAAGTCCTTTAAGGGTCTGAGGTCCTGAAAGGGTCTGAGGTCCTTTAAGGGTCCCTCCTCTGCATCACCGTCCCTCCTCTGCACCATCACCGCTCCTCCTCTGCTCCTCCTCTGCACCATCACCGCTCCTCCTCTGCTCCTCCTCTGCACCATCGCTCCTCCTCTGCACCACCATCGCTTCTCCTCTGCTCCTCCCCTGCCCCTCCTCTGCTCCTCCCCTGCCCCTCCTCTGCTCCTCCCCTGCCCCTCCTCTGCTCCTCCCCTGCCCCTCCTCTGCTCCTCCTCTGCACCATCGCTCCTCCTCTGCACCACCATCGCTTCTCCTCTGCTCCTCCCCTGCCCCTCCTCTGCTCCTCCCCTGCCCCTCCTCTGCTCCTCCCCTGCCCCTCCTCTGCTCCTCCCCTGCCCCTCCCCTGCTCCTCCTCTGCTCCTCCTCTGCTCCTCCTCTTCCCCTTTGAGCCCTGTTATATACGTGAGGACAGTCTGTACGTGGCTCCTGACGTATAATCGAGCGAGTCGCCGTTACGTCACCAGAACGTGCAGAACAAACATGAAACGCACTCAAAGAAATTCAAAGTGCGTCGTGATCTTAATGTCTCTCGCCGTCACTCTCGCCGTCGCAGGTCGTTGTTGTCGTCGTTTGGTTTGTGGAGCGCGCTGATATTTCTGGCTCTCCGCTCGCAAAAACACCTCGAACGGGAAACACGGCGTTGTTTTCGTGTCGCTCCGTTCTGCTTCATATTTAGCGGCGTTTGTTCTGAGCGACGGACGGGCCACAGTAAACATGTGATGATGTGTCTTCGTGTCATAAATCATGCTAACGTGCTAACTGTCTCTATAAAGTGCTTATAAACTCATCGTGGTGAGTAATAAGGTCGGCGAGGAGTTTGGACCGTTTAAAATCGAGCGTTTCATGTTTTTAAGACGGTAAAAATCAGACCTTTTTAAATTTGTGCTGTGAGATGTTCGCGCTCTGGAATGTTCCGGCCGTGTTAAAGACATTACGTCACATTTCACGCAGACTTAAGGTTTCGTTCCTGTTTTTCGGTCCAGGCTCTGATCCTCAGGGAGTTGTCTGTGATCAGAGACCGAGCGGGAAGCGCCTGTCTGAGGGAGCTGGACAAGAGCAACAGTCCCCTGACCATGGCCCTGTGCGGGTCCAAAGGTGAAAGGACGAACCTGTGTCCTCCTGTGTCCTCCTCTGTCCTCCTGTGTGCTCCTGTGTGCTCCTGTGTGCTCCTCTGTGCTCCTGTGTGCTCCTGTGTGCTCCTGTGTCCTCCTGTGTCCTCCTCTGTGCTCCTGTGTCCTCCTGTGTCCTCCTGTGTCCTCCTGTGTGCTCCTGTGTCCTCCTGTGTCCTCCTGTGTCCTCCTCTGTGCTCCTGTGTCCTCCTGTGTCCTCCTGTGTCCTCCTGTGTCCTCCTGTGTGCTCCTGTGTCCTCCTGTGTCCTCCTGTGTCCTCCTCTGTGCTCCTGTGTCCTCCTGTGTCCTCCTCTGTCCTCCTGTGTCCTCCTGTGTCCTCCTCTGTGCTCCTGTGTCCTCCTGTGTGCTCCTGTGTCCTCCTCTGTCCTCCTGTGTCCTCCTCTGTCCTCCTCTGTGCTCCTGTGTCCTCCTCTGTGCTCCTGTGTCCTCCTCTGTCCTCCTCTGTCCTCCTCTGTGCTCCTGTGTGCTCCTGTGTGCTCCTCTGTGCTCCTCTGTCCTCCTGTGTCCTCCTGTGTGCTCCTGTGTCCTCCTGTGTGCTCCTGTGTGCTCCTGTGTCCTCCTGTGTCCTCCTGTGTGCTCCTGTGTCCTCCTGTGTCCTCCTGTGTCCTCCTCTGTGCTCCTGTGTCCTCCTGTGTCCTCCTGTGTCCTCCTGTGTCCTCCTGTGTGCTCCTGTGTCCTCCTGTGTCCTCCTGTGTCCTCCTCTGTGCTCCTGTGTCCTCCTGTGTCCTCCTCTGTCCTCCTGTGTCCTCCTGTGTCCTCCTCTGTGCTCCTGTGTCCTCCTGTGTGCTCCTGTGTCCTCCTCTGTCCTCCTGTGTCCTCCTCTGTCCTCCTCTGTCCTCCTCTGTGCTCCTGTGTCCTCCTCTGTGCTCCTGTGTCCTCCTCTGTCCTCCTCTGTCCTCCTCTGTGCTCCTGTGTGCTCCTGTGTGCTCCTCTGTGCTCCTCTGTCCTCCTGTGTCCTCCTGTGTCCTCCTGTGTGCTCCTGTGTCCTCCTGTGTGCTCCTGTGTGCTCCTGTGTCCTCCTGTGTGCTCCTGTGTGCTCCTGTGTCCTCCTGTGTGCTCCTGTGTGCTCCTGTGTGCTCCTCTGTGCTCCTGTGTCCTCCTGTGTCCTCCTGTGTGCTCCTGTGTGCTCCTCTGTCCTCCTGGGTGCTCCTCTGTCCTCCTGTGTCCTCCTTTGTCCTCCTCTCTTCTCTCCTCCTCCTCTCACCTCCTCTCTCTCCACAGGCTCCTTCATTAATATCTCTCAGATGATCACTTGTCCTCTCTTCTCTTTCTTCTCTCTCTTCTCTCCTCCTCTCCCTCCTCTCCTCTCTCCTCCTCTCACCTCCTCTCACCTCCTCTCACCTCCTTCTCTCCACAGGCTCCTTCATTAATATCTCTCAGATGATCACTTGTCCTCTCTTCTCTCTCTTCTCTCCTCCTCTCCCTCCTCTCCTCTCACCTCCTCTCACCTCCTCCTCCTCCTCACCTCCTCTCACCTCCTCTCTCTCCACAGGCTCCTTCATTAATATCTCTCAGATGATCACTTGTCCTCTCTTCTCTTTCTTCTCTCTCTTCTCTCCTCCTCTCCCTCCTCTCCTCTCTCCTCCTCTCACCTCCTCCTCCTCACCTCCTCTCACCTCCTCTCACCTCCTTCTCTCCACAGGCTCCTTCATTAATATCTCTCAGATGATCGCTTGTGTGGGGCAGCAGGCCATAAGTGGCTCTCGAGTCCCTGATGGTTTTGAGAATCGTTCTCTGCCTCATTTTGAGAAACACTCAAAAGTAAGAAGTTTATTTATTTAATATAAACACAAAGAAGTTTATTTATTTAATATAAACACAAAGAAGTTTATTTATTTAATATAAACACAAAGAAGTTTATTTATTTAATATAAACACAAAGAAGTTTATTTATTTAATATAAACACAAAGAAGTTTATTTATTTAATATAAACACAAAGAAGTTTATTTATTTAATATAAACACAAAGAAGTTTATTTATTTAATATAAACACAAAGAAGTTTATTTATTTAATATAAACACAAAGAAGTTTATTTATTTAATATAAACACAAAGAAGTTTATTTATTTAATATAAACACAAAGAAGTTTATTTATTTAATATAAACACAAAGAAGTTTATTTATTTAATATAAACACAAAGAAGTTTATTTATTTAATATAAACACAAAGAAGTTTATTTATTTAATATAAACACAAAGAAGTTTATTTATTTAATATAAACACAAAGAAGTTTATTTATTTAATATAAACACAAAGAAGTTTATTTATTCAGTCTAAACATTTTAAGATGTTTTATTTTATTTATTCAGTGTCACTTTAAGATGTTTTATTTTTTCACTTTTCTGGTCGCTGGTCGTTCCAGTCGAGTTCCTCCTGTCTCTTGGTGGTTGTCGTTTTCAGTGGTCGCTCTTCTGTGTAGATTTCCCATGATGCCTCGGTACAATAATAGGTCCAGTGTGGGCTCAGGGCTCGTCTGTAAAAGCTCCAGAGTACGACTTTACACAGACTATGACCTCATCACCCTGAATGTTTCTCCTCCATGTTCAAAAACACGTCTGAAGAGTTTTCACACGTCCATGTTTGAGTCTCTCCTGGCAGTACAAGCCTGTACGAGGCTCCGCCCACAAGCCGACATCACCCATGTACGAGGCTCCTCCCATTAGTCGACATCACCCATGTACGAGGCTCCGCCCACAAGCCGACATCACCCATGTACGAGGCTCCGCCCACAAGCCGACATCACCCATGTACGAGGCTCCTCCCATAAGTCGACATCACCCATTCTCCACACGACAATCCTCCATAAATAAACAAACACAACACACAAAACTACACAACAACTGGACAAACCATGACTCAATTAGTTTGACAGTCTTCTGCCCCCTCTTTTTTCCTCCTCCTCCTCCTCTCCCTCTCCCTCCTCCTCCTCTACCTCCTCCTCCTCCTCCCTCCCTCCTCCTCCTCTTCATAAACTTGTCATGGAGTCATCAGTTTGGAGGATTATGGCTCTTAGTTTTGTCACATGATTCCACTTTGAATGAGCTGCAGATTAAAACCACATGACACGCCCCCTGTGTGACACGCCCCCTGTGTGACACGCCCCCTGTGTGACACGCCCCCTGTGTGACACGCCCCCTGTGTGACACGCCCCCTGTGTGACACGCCCCCTGTGACACGCCCCCTGTGACACGCCCCCTGTGTGACACGCCCCCTGTGTGACACGCCCCCTGTGTGACACGCCCCCTGTGTGACACGCCCCCTGTGACACGCCCACTGTGACGTCCGCTCTTCCTTCTCCAGTTTTATTTTCTTAATCGTTGATACTCGTAGGATTCTGCAGCGTCGCGTCGTCATTTTGGTCCAAATGAATAAAAATGTGCTGCTCTAGTGTGATGTGCCTCTGTCCATAGGGGGCGCTGCAGCGTGAGGCGCTTTAGTGTGACGTTTACTCCGGCGTCAGCTCCACTGGACGCCGCCGTTTTCTAACGCGGACATCAGTGGATTTCGTCCTTTATTTGGTTTTAGATGAATGTGGAGATTTAAAATGTGACATGAGAACCATAGAGACACAGTCGTCTGCTGTTACATCATCTTAAAGCTGCTGACCCTTGACCTCTGCAGCTCTATTCTGAAATACTCCAGGGTCTTGGACTTTTTGTCCAAATCGGCCCCAGACGTCACTTTCTAAAACTCCACCTGCTGAGTTTGAAATAAGAAAAGTGTTTTGTTCTGCTTCACCTGTTCTTCTTCTGCTCGTAGCTTCACCTGTTCTTCTTCTGCTCGTAGCTTCACCTGTTCTTCTTCTGCTCGTAGCTTCACCTGTTCTTCTTCTGCTCGTAGCTTCACCTGTTCTTCTTCTGCTCGTAGCTTCACCTGTTCTTCTTCTGCTCGTAGCTTCACCTGTTCTTCTTCTGCTCGTAGCTTCACCTGTTCTTCTTCTGCTCGTAGCTTCACCTGTTCTTCTTCTGCTCGTAGCTTCCTGCCGCCAAAGGATTCGTCGCCAACAGTTTCTACTCAGGTCTCACCCCGACAGAGTTTTTCTTCCACACCATGGCAGGACGAGAGGGACTGGTGGACACGGCCGTGAAGACAGCAGAGACCGGATACATGCAGGTGAGGAGAGGAGGAGGAGAGAGGAGGAGAGAGGACAGAGGAGGACAGAGGAGGACAGAGGAGGACAGAGGAGGAGGAGGACAGAGGAGGACAGAGGAGGACAGAGGAGGACAGAGGAGGACAGAGGGGGACAGAGGAGGAGAGAGAGGGGCTGGTGGACACGGCCGTGAAGACAGAGGAGACCGGATACATGCAGGTGAGGAGAGGAGGAGGAGAGAGGAGGAGAGAGGACAGAGGAGGACAGAGGAGGAGGAGGACAGAGGACAGAGGAGGACAGAGGAGGACAGAGGAGGAGGAGGACAGAGGAGGAGGAGGACAGAGGAGGACAGAGGAGGAGGAGGACAGAGGAGGACAGAGGGGGACAGAGGAGGAGAGAGAGGGGCTGGTGGACACGGCCGTGAAGACAGAGGAGACCGGATGCATGCAGGTGAGGAGAGGAGGAGAGAGGAGGACAGAGAAGGAGGCCCCTGGCTGCACCACTTCTGTGATCCACTTGTTTCCTGGTTTACTCTATGTTCTAAATTTCTGGTCCTAAGGTTCTTGTTCTAAAGTTCGGGTTCTGAGGTTTTCGTTCTAAAGTTCTGGTCCTAAAGTTCTGGTTATAAAGTTCTGGTCCTAACGTTCTGGTTCTAAAGTTCTGGTTCCTCCTCAGCGGCGTCTGGTGAAGTCTCTGGAGGACCTGTGCTCTCAGTACGACCTCACCGTGCGGAGCTCCACGGGCGACATCATCCAGTTCATCTACGGAGGAGACGGACTGGACCCGGCCGACATGGAGGGCAAAGACGAGCCGCTCGAGTTCAGACGAGTCCTGGACAACATCAGAGTGAGTCCCGCCCACTTTGGTCTGGAGTCGAGGAGGCGAGGAGGAGGAAGACCAGGCGAGGAGGAGAGGGAGGCGGGTGGAGGAGGGCCAGGCGGGTGGAGGAGGGCCAGGCGGGTGGAGGAGAGGGTCCATCTGTCATCGGGGCATCTGAAAGAGATACACTCCACAGGGGGAGTGGGACAGGGGACAACATGTGAATAGCATTGCTGATGAGAAAATAGGGCAAAGTAGAGGATAGTGCTCAGGTTGCCATACTTCCCCCAGCTAGTTACTCCTACTGCAGCCTGTCTTATCCCGGGTTTGTCCCTAACTCCCTCACTATGTAACCTGGTCTATACCGAAGAGGAAGGTTTAACGTTCATAATGTAGAAGGTCCAGTGTCAACTAAAATGTTCAAATGGAGACTGCACTTTTAAAAATGAGACTCCAATAAAAAACAAACTTCATGTTTTTATAAATCACAACAGAATCGACCGATTTAAAAGGCAAACGTGGAAGTGGGCGGGGCCACGCTCCACTGTTCAAACCCCTCAGCTCCTCCAACCAAACATGTAATACCCCACAGGAGTAAATACCTCCTCTTTAATACCCCACAGAAGTAAATACCTCCTCTTTAATACCCCACAGAAGTAAATACCTCCTCTTTAATACCCCACAGAAGTAAATACCCCCTCTTTAATACAACATAGAAGTAAATACCTCCTCTTTAATACCCCACAGAGGTAAATACCTCCTCTTTAATGCCCCACAGAAGTAAATACCTCCTCTTTAATACCCCACAGAAGTAAATACCTCCTCTTTAATGCCCCACAGAAGTAAATACCTCCTCTTTAATACCCCACAGAGGTAAATACCTCCTCTTTAATACCCCATAGAAGTAAATACCTCCTCTTTAATACCCCACAGAGGTAAATACCTCCTCTTTAATACCCCACAGAAGTAAATGCCTCCTCTTTAATGCCCCACAGAAGTAAATACCTCCTCTTTAATGCCCCACAGAAGTAAATACCTCGTCTTTAATACCCCACAGAAGTAAATACCTCCTCTTTAATGCCCCACAGAAGTAAATACCTCCTCTTTAATACCCCACAGAAGTAAATACCTCCTCTTTAATACAACATAGAAGTAAATACCTCCTCTTTAATACTCCACAGAGGTAAATACCTCCTCTTTAATGCCCCACAGAAGTAAATACCTCCTCTTTAATACCCCACAGAAGTAAATACCTCCTCTTTAATACAACATAGAAGTAAATACCTCCTCTTTAATACTCCACAGAGGTAAATACCTCCTCTTTAATGCCCCACAGAAGTAAATACCTCCTCTTTAATACCCCACAGAGGTAAATACCTCCTCTTTAATACCCCACAGAAGTAAATGCCTCCTCTTTAATGCCCCACAGAAGTAAATACCTCCTCTTTAATGCCCCACAGAAGTAAATACCTCGTCTTTAATACCCCACAGAAGTAAATACCTCCTCTTTAATGCCCCATAGAGGTAAATACCTCCTCTTTAATGCCCCACAGAAGTAAATACCTCCTCTTTAATGCCCCACAGAAGTAAATACCTCGTCTTTAATACCCCACAGAAGTAAATACCTCCTCTTTAATGCCCCACAGAAGTAAATACCTCCTCTTTAATACCCCACAGAAGTAAATACCTCCTCTTTAATACCCCACAGAAGTAAATACCTCCTCTTTAATACCCCATAGAAGTAAATACCTCCTCTTTAATACCCCACAGAGGTAAATACCTCCTCTTTAATGCCCCACAGAAGTAAATACCTCCTCTTTAATACCCCACAGAGGTAAATACCTCCTCTTTAATACCCCACAGAAGTAAATACCTCCTCTTTAATACCCCATAGAAGTAAATACCTCCTCTTTAATGCCCCACAGAAGTAAATACCTCCTCTTTAATGCCCCACAGAAGTAAATACCTCGTCTTTAATACCCCACAGAAGTAAATACCTCCTCTTTAATGCCCCACAGAAGTAAATACCTCCTCTTTAATACAACATAGAAGTGAAAACCTCCTCTTTAATACTCCACAGAGGTAAATACCTCCTCTTTAATGCCCCACAGAAGTAAATACCTCCTCTTTAATACCCCACAGAGGTAAATACCTCCTCTTTAATACCCCACAGAAGTAAATGCCTCCTCTTTAATGCCCCACAGAAGTAAATACCTCGTCTTTAATACCCCACAGAAGTAAATACCTCGTCTTTAATACCCCACAGAAGTAAATACCTCCTCTTTAATACCCCACAGAAGTAAATACCTCCTCTTTAATACCCCACAGAAGTAAATACCTCCTCTTTAATACCCCACAGAAGTAAATACCTCCTCTTTAATACCCCACAGAAGTAAATACCTCCTCTTTAATACCCCACAGAAGTAAATACCCCCTCTTTAATACTGCCTCTTTAAATGAACCATCGTTTATGACGTAAGAAACCAAACTATTTCCACCTCGGTGCTTGAACCAGGCCATCTTCAAGTGGAAAATGACACACACGTATTTTAGCATAAATTAGCATAAATTAGCATACACACAGCTGGGTTTGCCGGATGCTTCCGCAGCTCAGAGAATCATGAAGTCACTTAAAATTGTGATTTCATTGACCCATTATAATAACGATGTAAAGTGTTTTTTTAACTAAACGATCCTCGAGTGGAACACAAAGGTTAGCATAATGATAGCATAACGTTAGCATAACATTAGCATAAACATCTTTGTGTCATCGAAATAGCTGAAATGATATTTCCTTTTCCACTGCGATTCAGCTGTTTTAGTATTGATACTTGCAGCTGATGTCATCCACATTCTCTGGGGTGCGATGCTAACTGTGTGCACTGCTCTGTCTGAAGCTCTGTTAGACTTTAATCTGAGTTTTGTTTTAACACAATCTGACCATAAAGAGCTGATTTATCTGAAGTACAACAGGTGATTTATGCTGTTAAACACGTCTTTCTCAAAGAACACCACACACACAAGCTAGCATTAGCATTAGCATTAGCATTAGCTTTAACCAAAAGTTTTTTCAGTAAAATCAAACTCTTGACCATGAACACGACCACAGGCTCCTGAACACACGCTCTTTAAATCACTTTGGTCTTTTTTTCTTGAGTTTTCAGACAATCTTAAAACTTTGTTGGTAGTTATTGCTAATGTGAGCATCACAAAGTACACCAAATACACAAAGTACACCAAATACACCAAGTACACCAAGTACACCAAATACACAAAGTACACCAAGTACACCAAATACACCAAATACATCTTATGTATTTGTTTGACTGGGACAGTGCATATTGATGAACAGACATGATTCAACATTAATGTAAATACGACAGATTAGAGCCAAAGGCTAATGTCCATCTGTTGTCCCAGGGGCTGGGGTCACAAAAGGGTCAAATACACCAAATACAGTGGGGCAAAAAAGTATTTATTCAGCCCCAATCGTTCAGGTTCTCCAACTTAAAAATGAGAGACGCCTGTAATTTTCATTATAGTTTCACTTCAACTATGAGACAGAATGAAAGATCCAGGAAATCACACTGGAGGATTTATAATGGATTGATTTGCATATTATGGTGTAAAATAAGTATTTGGTCAATAACAGAAGTTCATCTCATACTTTGTTATATTCCCTTTGTTGCAGTGACAGGTCGTTTTCTGTCTCCAGAGGTTTTCTCTGTTGCTGTAGTTTGGTCCGTTCCTCCTGCAGATCTCCTCTAGAGCAGTGATGTTTTGGGACAACATGGACTTTCAACTGTTGGGTTGAGATCTGGAGACTGGGCCACTCCAGGACCTTGAAATGCTTCTTATGAAGCCACTCCTTCGTTGCACGGGCGATGTGTTTGGATCATTGTCACACTGAAAGACCCAGACACATTTCATTTTCAATGTCCTCACTGATGGAAGGAGGTTTTCACTCAAAATCTCATGACACATGGCCCCGTTCATTCTTTTCTTTACACAGATCAGTCGTCCTGGTCCCTTTGCAGAAAAGCGGACCCAAAGCATGATGTTTCCACCCCAATGATTCACAGTAGGTCTGATGTTCTTTAGATGAGACTCTGCATTCTTTCTCAAACAAACACAAGTTGATTTTGTACCAAACAGTTGTATTTTGGTTTGATCTGACCATGTGACATTGTCCCAATCCTCTTCTGGATCATCCAAATGCTTCTGTCAAACTTCAGACGGGCCTGGACATGTCCTGTTTTAATCAGGGGACACGTCTGGCACTGCAGGATTTGAGTCCCTGGTGGTGTAGTGTGTTACTGATGGTCCCTTTGTTACTTTGGTCCCAGCTCTCTGCAGGTCATTCACTCGGTCGTGTGGTTCTGGGGTTTTTGCTCTTTGTTCTTGTGTCATTTTGACCCCACGGGGTCAGATCTTGGTGGAGCCCCAGGTCTTGGTCTTGTTCCATTTTGTAATACTTGCTCCACAGTTGATTTGTTGACTCCAGCTCTTACCTGTTGCAGATTGAGTGTTCGGGGCCTGGTGTCTACAGTTTTGTTTGTGGTTCCTTTGCTCTTTGGTCTTGTCCATAGTGGAGTTTGAGTCTGACTGTTTGAGGTTGTGGACATGTGTCTTTTATACTGAGGACGAGTTCAAACAGGGGCCATTAATACAGAGAACGAGTGGAGGACAGAGGAGCCTCTGAAAGAAGAAGGTACAGGTCTGAGACACAGATCTTGTTTGTTTGTAGGAGACAAATACTTATTTTACTGAGGAATTTACAAATGAACTCATTATAAATCCTACAGTGTGATTCCCTGGATCTTTCTGTCTCACAGTTGAAGTGAAACTATGATGAAAATTACAGGCGTCTCTCATTTTTAAGTGGAGAACTTGAACGATTGGGGCTGAATCATGTTCTAAACACGTCTTTGCTCCACTGGGCACACTTAAGACCACCTGCTCGTCTCCATGGACATGTTATGTTCCGTAATATGACTTTGAATCTATCTATATTTATACTACTTAAAAACAGTTCTTTGAAAACATGAGCTCTTACTGTGAGTGGACTCGCTTCTTCACAGATCTGACCTGTAACTCTGCCTGGTGGGTTTTTTGGCAGAATGAGCTCCGTATCGTAGAGAAGGTCTGTGGTCGACGGGACAAATCTTTGTTGGACTGAAGACGAGTCCCGTCCAGCGATTGGTCGACTATAAAGGGGGCGTGGCCACAGCTCTTAAAACTATAGACTAGACACACCTACAGGGGGCGCTCACACCTACAGGGGGCGCTCACACACCTACAGGGGGCGCTCACACACCTGCAGGGGGCGCTCACACACCTACAGGGGGCGCTCACACACCTGCAGGGGGCGCTCACACACCTACAGGGGGCGCTCACACACCTGCAGGGGGCGCTCACACCTACAGGGGGCGCTCACACACCTGCAGGGGGCGCTCACACACCTACAGGGGGCGCTCACACACCTGCAGGGGGCGCTCACACAAAAACGTCTTCTGCTGTTTCCCATAGAAATCCTCATGATCTAAATAAGAGTTTTAATCGACTGAGACTCGACCGATTAATCGACCAAGCGATTAAAGGCCCACTGCTCTCAGAACAGAAGTTAAAATGATTTAAAATGTGTTTTTTTGTTGTTTGGTTTAATCACATTTAATTATAATCAGGACAGACTCATTTCACAGCTTCAGTCTGAAGTGTTTGTGCCTCCGACCAGTTTTGGTCTTTCAGAGAAACTCACTCTTTTGTGCCAGTGAGAGAGAAAGGCCCTAGTTTTATCCACTAACACAAATCCATCAGTTTATCCAGATGCCCTCCCCGTGTGTGCCAGTCCAAAACACCTTTGTGTTAAAAAGGACTTTCTGAAATATCTCATCTGGATTTATGTATTATGTTCGAAATGAACTGATGAAAAGGCTCAAAGTGACAAACTAATACACACAGGGAGGGCATCTGACACACAGGGAGGGCATCTGACACACAGGGAGGGCATCTGACACACAGGGAGGGCATCTGACACACAGGGAGGGCATCTGACACACACAGGGAGGGCATCTGACACACAGGGAGGGCATCTGACACACGGGGAGGGCATCTGACACACGGGGAGGGCATCTGACACACGGGGAGGGCATCTGACGCACAGGGAGGGCATCTGACACAGACACTTCTGTTTTACTCTGAATAAAAAACACTGTTCAGGAGATCACTGTGTCCAAAGTTTAAATGTTCAGTCCTGCTCTGTGTGAAATGAAGCTCATGTCTCCCCTCCTCTCCTCCCTCCCTCCCTCCCTCCTCTCCTCCCTCTCTTCTTCAGGCGGTCTTCTCGTGCCACTCTGAGCCGGCGCTCAGTCAGAACGAGCTGGTCCTCACGGCCGACGGTGTCATGAAGAGGGAGGACTTCCTGTGCTGCAGAGACAGCTTCCTGGAGGTAACTCCCAGCGTGGGGCCCCCTGTGGGCCCCTGTGGAGTGTGTTCTATTTCAGTGTGTTTGTGGCTGTAAACATGACTGACAGGACACACAGAGGGTTAGAGTAAAATAAAGAACAGTCTGGGGACAACGGCTGAACTTTGAGTTTATTCAGGATCATAAAAGAAATTAAACAGAATCTGACACACGGGGAGGGCATCTGACACACGGGGAGGGCATCTGACACACAGGGAGGGCATCTGACACACACAGGGAGGGCATCTGACACACACAGGGAGGGCATCTGACACACAGGGAGGGCATCTGACACACAGGGAGGGCATCTGACACACAGGGAGGGCATCTGACACACGGGGAGGGCATCTGACACACACGGGGAGGGCATCTGACACACACGGGGAGGGCATCTGACACATGCACAGAGCTAACGTGCTAGCATAGACTGTACATATAAATGGACGTAGCTCCTGATTGGCTCTTTGGTTGCTGTGACACTCGCTTCATTTGGCGCCGGACGCTGCGGGCGGCGTCCCCTGAGCGTTCAAAGGGACATAATGTTTCATTTTGAGCTTTGCGTTGCTATGGTTACGGTCTTACCTTTCATCATTCTCACACACACACACATATGTCTCTGTATTTTCCCTCTTTAAAGAAACTCACCGACACTGGTTCGGAGAAGTACTTGGAGGTATCGTCACGTCGTCCCCGTGGTTAAGAGCGGCGTGGCGTGGCGTTATTACAGCCTGCGCTTCTAACTGCACGTGTGAATAAGTGTGAATAATACGTGTGAATAAGACTCCACCGGGCCTTTGTGTCGGGTCAAATTGATTTTCCGTTGAATGAAAATGGAAAACGCACTCGTGTTGATGGACGCACACGGGGTCAGTGCTGAAAAACTAAAACGCACGTGTTTATTTAAAGGGCCCGTGTTTATTTAAAGGGCCCGTGTTTATTTAAAGGGCCCGTGTTTATTTAAAGGGCCCGTGTTACTCTGTTCTCTGGTCGTTTCCTCGTCGCACACACAGACCTGGAGTTGTGTGTTTTGTTTTGTTTCATTCTCACACGTTTAACACACAAACCCTGCTGTTCTCAAACTGAAAACGCTCCGTTCCGCCTTGTGACGTCGTCGTGTGGTGACCCCAGCGTGTTTTTAAACTCCACGCACCTTTAGTTTCTAGAATCGTTTGGATCGTTTCAGCTCTGGAATCGCCACTTATCCTGCCACTTGATGACATCACAGGGTGGAACAGAGCGTTTTGAGCTTTGGACACGGCTGCAGATGTTTTTTTGAGGAGGAAACGGCGTTAGAACGTGACTTAAACCTCATAAAAGTCAGGTTTGTGTGATACGGGACCTTTACCTTCTCGTCTCCACGTTATTGTTATTGGTTTGTCCACCGTGTTCCGCAGTATGGCATTAATTAATCTGTAATATTCCTGACAAAGCAATACCGTATCCATGGAGACAAGAAGGTGGTGGACCCTGCTCTAGAAAAGTTACGTACTGCATCCTTGAAACAATGGTCTTTACTAATGTCACTAATTATGTTTTGTACAAAATGCGTTAAGCAACTTTTCCTCGTCTCCGTGGAGATGTTTGTGCGTTGAATGGATTGTTCCGCAGTATGGCATTACGCACGTCTTGTATTTATGTGTTCATTGTGTGTTTATCGCTAATAAATCTTTGAAAAAACACACATTTTCACTGTGAGTGGGGTCGCCTCTCCACAGAGCTGAGCCGTAACTTGGCCCGGTTTGTGCGCATGGAGACAGATGCGTTTAATGCCATACTGTGGGACATTCCAGGCCAAACGATGCCCTCTCCACCCAGACAAACCTGCATGTCATTTGGATGTTTAAAAGTGAAGCGTTTGCTGAATTTTGTGATCGTACTTGTCAAGTTTTGGTTTTGACTTTTCTCAAATTAATGGCATGTCAGTGTTTGGGTCAAGTGTTTAGAAGTGCGGGTTTTACAGGTCAGATATAACAGAACAGAAAAGAAACGTTCTAATCTGTAACTGGACAAAACGTTCTTCAGTTGTGGTCAGATTCCTGCGGGACACTGCCTCATGTGTCTGAAGGAGGCGCTAACGACGCTGAAGCTAACACCTGTTTGTCGGCTCGGTCTGAGCTACATTAAGTGTGAACTGTGCCACATTTTACATAATCACTCAGGCCCCTAATGAGTGATTTCACACCTATTAGCATACTGGCTGTTAGCATACTGTTTAGCACTATTGTTTTCTTTCTTTGTTTTGGGTCTGAATTGTCTTTCTTAACATAAATCTCTTCTTTAACTCTCCTCTCAGACCATTTCTTTCCTCTGGCTCAGACCTGACCCTCAGCTGTTCTCTCTGTTTATTCTCTTATGTAGATGAACAGCAGACTGTGTCCTGAGCTGTTCTCTCTGTTTATTCTCTTATGTAGCTGAACAGCAGACTGTGTCCTGAGCTGTTCTCTCTGTTTATTCTCTTATGTAGATGAACAGCAGACTGTGTCCTGAGCTGTTCTCTCTGTTTATTCTCTTATGTAGATGAACAGCAGACTGTGTCCTGAGCTGTTCTCTCTGTTTATTCTCTTATGTAGATGAACAGCAGACTGTGTCCTGAGCTGTTCTCTCTGTTTATTCTCTTATGTAGCTGAACAGCAGACTGTGTCCTGAGCTGTTCTCTCTCGTGTTGGTTCTTTCTCTTATGGAGTGTTTAGTTTCTCCAGTGTGACGCTCACTCTTCGCTGAACGGAGGAGACACATCACTTTATTTGTGTCTCCAGGTTTTGTTCTTAGCATCAACCTGTTTTTTTCTTAAAGCGTTTGTCGGTTTGAAATTGATCAGAATCTCAAACCGTCTGAGCGGAACCGAAGAATCAGCCAAACGTCTTCACTCAACAAACGTTTTTGTCCAGTTACAGAGCGGAATTTTTTATTTTATTACGGATCAGACCTGGACGATTGAGGGATTACACAAATATAATAACGTAATATTAATCGCGCTTTCTTTTATCCCAGGAAATCAAAAAGTTTATCAAAAGCACTTCAGAACGGATCAAAAAGACTCGAGACAAGTACGGCATCAACGACAACGGGACCACCGAGGTACAACCCAAACGTAACATCGAAGTATGAACAATGTACCGATAAATAAACGTACGGTTTTATTTTCAGCCTAAAGTTCTGTACCAGCTGGACCGCATCACGCCGACGCAGCTGGAGAAGTTCCTGGAGACCTGCCGAGACAAGTACATGAGGTGAGACCGGCGTGAGAAGGTGCGCCGGGATGTGTCATTATGTCAGCTACAGAACGTCAGCGCGGTGTATAATTTGAACACTGCGATCGAGCTGGTTCAGAATAGACCCAGAATGCAACACGGAAGGTAATGTTATAATCATAGACGGGATGAAGAGCTGAGGGAGCGCGAAAGACGAGCGCTACCTGATTTTTCCTCTTCAAAACCTGAAAACTTTGACACCAACAGTTTGCGGTGTTATTCCTCACTTTTCTTTTGCATTCTGAGCATCGTAAGTATTCACCACGATGAGTTTATAAGTGATTTTCACAACTTTCAGAGCTCAAATAGGAGTTTTATCGTCACGCTGATGCTAACAACAGCTAGCATGCTAATCCAGTGAGGTTCATCCGGTCGTCTGTTTGTTTTTATTTTACTCGAGTTCCAGACCGAGGTTTAGTTTGTTTTCATCCTTGACAGTTTGGGCTGCTCACCAGCGCCTCACAGTGGTCACGTGACGTCGCTGTGGCGCGTGATTGGTCAGCTGGTTTAAACAGGTTGGCGGATGGTGTCGTCGTCCTGGCTAGAGCGCCATCTGCAGTTTGATTTCTTCAGGACAGTATCCAGGTGTGTGCGAATGAAAAAGCCCCCTCGTCCCGGTTTAATGTGCGGAAAAAGAATCTGTTAAAATGAACTAGCATGCTAACAGTGCAGCGGATCACGATCACGATACTAAAGCTTCGATACTGAGGAGTAGACTCGATACTCGCCATTTTACGTCAAAGGAAATGAAGAAGTTTTAAAGCGGACTCTGCCATTACCTCCTTTGTTTGGAGGATCCAGGGCAAACGGAGCAGGATTCAGCTCCTTTAAGGTCCTGTATCACCACACGATGACATCACCAGGTGGAACAGAGTGCAGAGAATAGAGTCGTGTGGACGTTTAGTGAAAGAATCTGGATTAAATGTGATGTCAGAACTCGCACGACGCTAAAAACGGCCGTCGCGTTAATTAGCAACATCAGAAAATAACAGAAAATAAAAGATGTACTTCTGTTGAATAAATATGTTGAACCGACATTGAAAAATATGATTTAATTTGACTATGGGTCATTTTAAAGGCCTTGTACCTGCTGTAAACCTGCACATTTAGGCTTTAGTTCTTCTCTCAGACTGAAAACACTCTGTTCCACCTTGTGATGTCATCATGTGGTAATACAGGAAGTGCTCCACTGTGTTTTTAAACTCCTCACACCTTGTTTTGGAGGCCCTGCGTTTTTGTGGCACTTTTTCAAGCATCAATGTGGCTCGAATCTGATGTTAATACGGTGCGTCTTGAGCTTTCACGCGTTGTACTCTTTTCGCACGTCCAAAACGTCAGACGCCAGAGTTTAAAAATGATGCTGAGACTACGCTCCAGTGATTTAGCAACGTCATTATCTGGAAAAAGATCAAAAACATCAACTACAAACTGTGCAGACAGACCCAGACTCACCTGCGCAGACAGACCCAGACTCACCTGCGCAGACAGACCCAGACTCACCTGCGCAGACAGACCCAGACTCACCTGCGCAGACAGACCCAGACTCACCTGCGCAGACAGACCCAGACTCACCTGCGCAGACAGACCCAGACTCACCTGCGCAGACAGACCCAGGCTCACCTGCGCAGACAGACCCAAGCTCACCTGCGCAGACAGACCCAGACTCACCTGCGCAGACAGACCCAGACTCACCTGCGCAGACAGACCCAGACTCACCTGCGCAGACAGACCCAGACTCACCTGCGCAGACAGACCCAGGCTCACCTGCGCAGACAGACCCAGACTCACCTGCGCAGACAGACCCAGGCTCACCTGCGCAGACAGACCCAGGCTCACCTGCGCAGACAGACCCAGACTCACCTGCGCAGACAGACCCAGACTCACCTGCGCAGACGCAGGAGGAGGCGTGTTGCTGATATTATGGTGATAATGTCCTGGTGAACGTGTCAAACTGCAGCTTCATTCACACAAACAAGATCTGAGCTTTTGTGTCAGTGTCAGAACTTATCTGCAAACAAACAGGTACCAGGCCAAATGACAGAATGTTCCTCCTCCCCCTCTCTCCTCCCCCCCCCCCCCCCTCAGAGCGCAGATGGAGCCTGGCTCTGCAGTGGGGGCTCTCTGTGCTCAGAGCATTGGGGAGCCTGGGACACAGATGACCCTGAAAACCTTTCACTTCGCTGGAGTCGCTTCAATGAACATCACTCTGGGAGTGCCCCGCATCAAGGAGATCATCAACGCCTCCAAGAACATCAGGTACACAGTACACAGTACACAGTACACAGTACACAGTGCACAGTGCACAGTACACAGTGCACAGTACACAGCACACAGTACACAGTGCACAGTACACAGTGCACAGTGCACAGTACACAGTGCACAGTACACAGTACACAGTACACAGTACACAGTACACAGTGCACAGTACACAGTGCACAGTACACAGCACACAGTACACAGTACACAGTGCACAGTACACAGTGCACAGTACACAGTGCACACACAGTACACAGTACACAGTACACAGTGCACAGTACACAGTGCACAGTACACAGTGCACACACAGTACACAGCACACAGCACACAGTACACAGTACACAGTGCACAGTACACAGTACACAGTACACAGTACACAGTACACAGTGCACAGTACACAGCACACAGAACACAGTACACAGTACACAGTACACAGTGCACAGTACACAGCACACAGAACACAGTACACAGTACACAGTACACAGCACACAGCACACAGAACACAGTACACAGCGCACAGTACACAGTGCACAGTGCACAGCGCACAGTACACAGCACACAGTACACAGTGCACAGTGCACAGTACACAGTACACAGTGCACAGAACACAGTACACAGCACACAGCAGAGAGGCACATATCTGGAGATGCTGAGGCCTGGACGCCTCAGTGTTCATGTAACTTAACGCCTCAGTGTTGGTGTAACTTAACACCTCAGTGTTCATGTAACTTAACACCTCAGTGTTCATGTAACTTAACGCCTCAGTGTTGGTGTAACTTAACGCCTCAGTGTTGGTGTAACTTAACGCCTCAGTGTTGGTGTAACTTAACGCCTCAGTGTTGGTGTAACTTAACGCCTCAGTGTTGGTGTAACTTAACGCCTCAGTGTTGGTGTAACTTAACGCCTCAGTGTTGGTGTAACTTAACGCCTCAGTGTTGGTGTAACTTAACGCCTCAGTGTTCGTGTCTTTGTGGGTCACATGAGCAGCTGTAGTGGAAAACTGTAAAGTCACATTTTTCTGTCCAGGTCTGTGCTTTTTAAGTACTATGTGACATCACATAGGACTGGTGTTTGTAATCAGAAACACCGCCCCTCCTCCCCCTCACTCTCCCCTTTACTCCTCCAGACCCCGCCCCTCCTCAATCTCCCGGGGCCTCCTCCTCCCGGGGCCTCCACCTTCTTTTTGCTCTGAAATCCCTGTTTTGTTGTTTTGTTTTGTTGTTTTTTTGTTTTGTTTTGTTTTGTTGTTTTGTTCTGTTGTTTTGTTCATTTTGGCGCAGCTGTTTCTTAAAGTTTGCTGTACAAACTGTTCTGTGCTTGTTTGTTTGATTCCTCTGTGATGTGACTCATTTTCTGAGTCTTATTTTTGTTCTTTGTGGAGGTGGAAACTCGCTCCACCCTGCGCCGAGAGAGAGCAAGAAACAAAACTACAACTCACAAAATAATGTTTATGTGGTATGAGGAGGAAAAACAGCTCCACCTGAGGAGGTGTTTAAAGAGGAGGTGTTTAAAGAGGAGGTGTTTAAAGAGGAGGTGTTTAAAGAGGAGGTGTTTAAAGAGGAGGTGTTTAAAGAGAGGGTGTTTACTTCTATGGGGCATTAAAGAGTTGTTTTTTTTTTGCCTCTATGCATCGCACGAATGAAACTCCTGCACATCACACCAGGTTTGTCACGTCATAGTGCACAGTTTGTGTCATGTTTTTGTTTATTTATGGAGGATTGTCGTGTGGAGCTTGGGTGATGTAGACTTGTGGGAGGAGCCTCGTACATGGGTGACGTAGGCTTGTGGGCGGAGCCTCGTACATGGGTGATGTAGGCTTGTGGGCGGAGCCTCGTACATGGGTGATGTAGGCTTGTGGGCGGAGCCTCGTACATGGGTGATGTAGGCTTGTGGGCGGAGCCTCGTACACGGACTCTTTAACAGAAAATGAATGAGTGCCTCAAAAACACAGTTTCAATAAAGAGAAACTGTTCTCTCCACAAAATGAGGATAAATCGAGAAAAACAGGATTTAACACAAACTTCACATCAAAAATGGAACTAGACCAGGACCAGACCAGGACCGGACCAGGACCAAACCAGAGCCAGACCAGGACCAGGACCAGTCCTACTCCAGTGCTCTTTCATCATGTCCTTTGTGTCACTTTAAGGTTAATGTCTTATTTAGATGAACTTATTTTCATTTATCTTCAGATTGGGTGAGAATAACAAAGTCCTTAAACTCTGACAGTTTCTAAAGTCGTGTTTATGTTTTTACAGTACTCCAATCATCACGGCTCAACTCGACATCGACGACGACGCCGACTTCGCCCGATTAGTGAAAGGAAGGATTGAAAAGACTCTGCTCGGAGAGGTTTCCAAACACGCAACGTTAAACCACACTTTGACCTTTCAAAATAAAACTCTGAGTCTCTTCTGTAGATCTCTGAGTATATCGAAGAGGTTTTCCTGCCCGACGACTGCTTTATTTTGGTGAAACTTTCTCTGGAGAGGATCAGACTGTTACGACTGGAGGTACGATGTGTTTTCATTTATGAGACAATAAGCTGCTGTTTTATCTTCGAGCTCTGTACGAGGCAAATCCTCTTATTTTGAAGAAGTTTTCTTAATAAACAAAAGGATTTTTGAAACGCACGTTTATTCAATTTTAACCAGTGAAACTTTATCGTTCACAGTTGATATTAAAACACCCAAATAGGTTAGCGACGGTTTAAAGATCATCAGATGCTAACGACAAACTCAGATCAGTAACATTAAAGATTCACCTTGTAACTTTTCTTGTAAGGATCATAGACTGTTTATATAAATGGACAGAGCTAACCTGCTAGCATAGACTGTTTATATAAATGGACAGAGCTAACGTGCTAGCATAGACTCTGGCTCCAATTCACTTTCTGTGTAAAAAGCGTTAGCAACAGGTTTGATTGACAGCGTTGCTAGGCGCCCGCTCTGTGCTAAACCAGCGGTGTGGGTGGGAAGGGGGCGTTACCTTGAACAGCCTTGGTCCTGATTGGCTCTTTGGTTGCTATGACACTCACATTAGCCTCTGAACCTGCTCCAGCCTCATGAGCCTCATATTGAACTTAACTGGTTCTTTCTGTGTTTCTGAGCGCTGACACTCGTTCTTTCTGTGTTTCTGAGCGCTGACACTCGTTCTTTCCGTGTTTCTGAGCGCTGACACTCGTTCTTTCTGTGTTTCTGAGCGCTGACACTCGTTCTTTCTGTGTTTCTGAGCGCTGACACTCGTTCTTTCTGTGTTTCTGAGCGCTGACACTCGTTCTTTCTGTGTTTCTGAGCGCTGACACTCGTTCTTTCTGTGTTTCTGAGCGCTGACACTCGTTCTTTCCGTGTTTCTGAGCGCTGACACTCGTTCTTTCTGTGTTTCTGAGCGCTGACACATGACTTTAGCTCGTCTGAAGCCTCTCAAACTGCTCATGACGTTGTTCTCGCTCCAGGTGAACGCAGAGACGGTGCGTTACTCCATCTGCATGTCCAAGCTGAGGGTGAAGCCCGCAGACATCGCGGTGCACGGAGAGGCCGTGGTCTGTGTGTCGCCCCGAGAAAACAGCAAAAGCTCCATGTACTACGTCCTCCAGAGTCTCAAAGAGGATCTGCCCAAGGTCAGGACACAGGAGGAGGTGGAGGAGGTGGAGGTGCTAATGGAGGTGCTAACGGAGGTGCTAATAGGGGTGCTAATTGAAATTAATATATATTGTAACCTGTGTTTTAAAGTTTAAATCAAACCGTGACAAAACCCAGACTGAACCCGCAGTTAACCCAGAACTGGACCAGGACTGGACCAGGATGAAACCAGGACTGGACCAGGTCTAAACCAGGTCTAAACCAGGACCAAGTACCATCTTTCAGTCAGAATAAATTAAACAGTTGAGACTTGATTGGAGCTGCTGATGATTGTGGAGAGAAGTATTTGGATCATATCCACAGTGACATCGTTTTCTGCACATACAGAAATATGAAGTATCTAATCCTAGAGATTTAAACCTCAGCTCTGATTATGAGTGTGTGTGGGGGTGTGTGTGTGTGTGTGTGTGTGTGCTGCAGGTGGTTGTTCTGATGGAGTTTGTGTGTTTGTGCGTTGATTGTGCGTTGTTTGTGTGCAGGTTGTCGTTCAGGGCATCCCTGAAGTTTCCAGAGCTGTGATCCACATCGACGAACAGAGCAGCAAAAAGAAGTACAAGCTTCTGGTGGAGGGGGATAATCTGCGAGCGGTTATGGCGACGCACGGAGTCAAAGGCAGCGGCACGACGTCCAACAACACCTACGAGGTCAGGGCGTTACAAAACACATTCACGTGTTCACTTAGAATCATTCTTAACCTTTTAGCCGCTCTTTTACTATTCGCGGTTTTCAGATTTGCAGGTTCCATTTTGTGTCTAATGTAACGTGGTTTTATTTATGCATTTCTCGCCAAGTGCAAGACGGAGAAATGTAAATAAAGAAATGAATATTTAGCAGGTTTCTCCCTCAGGTTCTACTCAGGCTTCTAAAGTGTTTGACCTCATTTCATCACCTCTGTGTGGGCTCCATCCTCGCCGTAGCTTCGCCTCATCAATGTAATGTCCCACGATATCGTCGCCCGACAGAACGACGTCCAGACACGCGCTGAACGTGGCACGTGCTGAATCCAACGGTGTGAAAATGTTTGATTAGACAAACTCAATCATTTATAATCACTGAGAACAAAACACCAGGCGTCCCCGACCTTTTTTTACACCACGGACCGGAACAACGTCGGTTTTATTTTCACGGACCTTCTACACGCGGCAGATAAATGTGGAAAAAATAAGTTAAGTGCGTGTTTCCTCTTTCCTTCTTCCTCACGTTTGTTTCTTTCCAAAAACCCAGTGTGTTTCAGAGCAGGTTTGTGGAGATAAGTTTGGCGTTTTCATTTACGTTCCCAGATAACGTCAGGTTTTTTATCAAGAATATTTAAAATCTGCACCGAACAAAACGGGCACTTAAAGGCGCTGAACCTGATCTTTACCGTCTGAAATGTGTGTGTGTCATACTTCAGTCGTCCAGGTCTGATCCACAGAAAAAGAAAAGTTCAAACCCGTCGTGGTGAAGACGTCTGCTCGTCCTTTTCTTCGGTTGTGGTCAGATTCCTGCTCGTCCTTTTCTCCGGTTGTGGTCAGATTCCTGCTCGTCCTTTTCTTCTGTTGTGGTCAGATTCCTGCTCGTCCTTTTCTTCTGTTGTGGTCAGATTCCTGCTCGTCCTTTTCTTCTGTTGTGGTCAGATTCCTGTTCGTCCTTTTCTTCTCACTCTTTTTGTCCTGTTGATAGATTTAAGTTTTTCTTTTATATGTTAAAAACGTGAAAAACAGAACGAGCTAATTCGGTCCAAAGTTACTCGTCGCTTGTGCATCAGAACAGCTAACAACAACATTAGCGGTGTGGGTGAAGTGTCTTGCCAAAGGACACAGCGTCACTGACCTCGGTGCATTTCCTCGTCATTTGAATTGTGTAGACGTCAGTGTTTGTGTGTAAGTGTGTAAATGTGTAAGTGTGTAAATGTGTAAGTGTGTAAATGTGTAAGTGTGTAAGTGTGTAAATGTCTAAGTGTGTAAATGTTTGTGTGTAAGTGTGTAAGTGTTTGTGTGTAAGTGTTGTGTTTGTGTGTAAGTGTGTAAGTGTTTGTGTGTAAGTGTGTAAATGTCTAAGTGTGTAAGTGTGTAAATGTGTAAGTGTGTAAGTGTGTAAGTGTGTAAATGTGTAAGTGTGTAAATGTCTAAGTGTGTAAATGTTTGTGTGTAAGTGTGTAAGTGTTTGTGTGTAAGTGTTGTGTTTGTGTGTAAGTGTGTAAGTGTTTGTGTGTAAGTGTTGTGTTTGTGTGTAAGTGTGTAAGTGTTTGTGTGTAAGTGTGTAAGTGTTTGTGTGTAAGTGTTGTGTTTGTGTGTAAGTGTGTAAGTGTTTGTGTGTAAGTGTGTAAATGTGTAAGTGTGTAAATGTGTAAGTGTGTAAGTGTTTGTGTGTAAGTGTGTAAATGTGTAAGTGTGTAAATGTGTAAGTGTGTAAGTGTTTGTGTGTAAGTGTTGTGTTTGTGTGTCCAGGTGGAGAAGACTCTGGGGATCGAGGCGGCTCGCTCCACCATCATCAATGAGATCCAGTACACGATGGTGAACCACGGCATGAGCATCGACCGCAGACACGTCATGCTGCTCGCCGACCTCATGTCCTACAAGGTCCAGAACAGACTGACAGGACGCAGATACTCTGATACTCTGATACTCTGATACTCAGATACTCTGATACTGTGATACTCTGATACTGTGATACTGAGATACTCTTATACTCTGATACTCTGATACTGTGATACTGAGATACTGAGATACTCTGATACTCTGATACTCAGATACTCTGATACTCAGATACTCTGATACTGAGATACTCTGATACTCAGATGTGATCAGAAGGTTCAAGGTCATTTTAATGATACAACCACAGACGGTTTATATAAAAGGACGTAGCTCACCTTCCGCCGCCGCCGCGTTTCCAAACAGGAAGTGATCATGGGCGCACTTCTGGCTCCAGTTCACTCTCTGTGTATAAACAGCGCCCCCTCTGTCCTCTCTCTGTCTCTGCTGCTTCAGACTCATTCTGGTCTTAAATGTTCGTATTAACCCTCTACATGATCCTGGGGTTTTTATTTTGAGTTTATTTTTTTACCTTTTTTTTGGTAATTATGAGTTGGGGTTTTTGGGGGGGGGGGTTGAGTTATTTTGAATTTATTTTTTGTTTTTTGTCACACACACACCCACCCACACACACACACACACACACACACACACACACCCCCACCCACCCCCACACACACACACACACACACACACTCTCTCTAAACTCTTGTTGTTTGTGCAGGGAGAGATTTTGGGCATCACCAGGTTCGGTTTGGCCAAAATGAAGGAGAGCGTCCTGATGCTGGCGTCGTTTGAGAAAACCGCAGATCACCTGTTCGACGCCGCGTACTTCGGCCAAAAGGACTTGGTCTGCGGTCAGTACTTTTACACTTTGTCGTAGTACAGAAGTCGTTCACTTTAAATAGTTGTGTCCAAAGTTCTCACTGACCCTGTCTGTTCTGAACGTCCTCATTATTCACCACACTGAGCTTTTAAGAGCAGAGACAGACCAGAGTGTTACCCTGACAGTAAAGGTAACAGTGTTGATAGGTTCACTACCTATATTACAGTTCAAAAGAGAAGAGAAGACAAGAGAGATTATTTTGTCTCAATATTGAGGAGAAAGAGCGGAGAGGCAAAAAACCTCCAGTTACAAACCCCCACCCTCTGTGGGGCCCAGACCGTCTTTCACCTCTTTTATTAAAGTTAGGGAACCCTAGTTACATACACATCTGAAGGGGGGGGAGGGGCAAGCAGTGTAAAAACATATGACGAAATTCACAGAGAAATATATTCTGTTTTTGATTTCCACAAGGTCACTCTTTCCCTTCGCACAAAACATCCCATGATGTTTCTGTTTCTGTTTCACAGTGACCTTCTTCCCGTGGGATCCTGCACTTTCAAAAGACATTTTCTGCAAGACTCAAGAACAAACATTAGTGCAGATTACATAGTTTACATAGTTGAATATAATGACTAAATAAAGTAGTGAACTGACTATAACTAATAGTAACAACTAAATAAAGAGTGAACATTACATTACAGTACCTTTAAAATGAACAGTGAGATAACATAATATACTTGAATATATATTTTGAATCCATCAAGTATGCTAACCGCACAGTGAGCTAACCGCGTGGCGTGCTAACCACGCGGCGTGCTAACCGCGCACCTCGAAAAAACTCAAATCAATGCAGCGTCTGACGTGACCTCCCCAACACGGTTGTGTGTGTCATGTGTGTCTCGTGTGTCGTGTGTTATGTGTATGTCGTGTGTATTAGTGTCTTTAGACTGTTATTTGTGTGTTATGTGTGTGCTAGTGTCCTCAGATTGTGTTATGTGTGTTATTTGTGTGTTATGTGTGTTATTGTCCTCAGACTGTTATTTGTGTGTTATGTGTGTGTTAGTGTCCTCAGACTGTGTTATGTGTGTGTGTTGTGTGTGTTATGTGTGTGTTATTTGTGTTATGTGTTATGTGTTTTATGTGTGTTATTTGTGTGTTATGTGTGTATTAGTGTCCTCAGACTGTGTTATGTGTGTGTTATGTGTTTTATGTGTGTTATGTGTGTGTTATGTGTGTGTGTCCTTAAAGGGGCAGGTCACATGGACATGACCTTTAAACCAGGCGTTCCTCCTCATATTAGTTTTAATTCATGAATCTTTGAGTAATTCTGTGCTCAGTAAAAGTGTGTTCTCACCTGCCCCTTGTCTCCGCCCCTTGTCTCCGCCCCTTGTCTCCGCCCCTTGTCTCCGCCCCTTGTCTCCGCCCCTTGTCTCCGCCCCCTGCTCTGTCATGACTCTGGCTCATTCATATTCATGAGCCTGTTATTTTGCGTCGCTTTGAAAGACGTAATATTTTGTCTTAAATTGTTTATCGCTACGGCCCCAAACTCTCATCATCCTGAAACAGTGTGGAACTTTCTCGGGAGCAGCACGTTGCCCTTGTGATTCCGTTAAATAGTTAAAACCACACTTCGGAACATTCTCCATGGAGATACGGAAGTGCCGTACAGTGGAATTACCACGGAAACAAGAGTCAGGTTTGTGGAGAGGCAAGTCCGCTGCTGTACTGAGACTAAAAGTATTTGACCGTACTGCATAAAAAAACGGTAGAGTTCCTTTAAATGACAGAAGTGGACAGAAGCGTTGTCCCTGACGACGACTGAGTCTTAATAAACACATGGAGTTCTTGAGCAGATGCCAGACTCGTGTGTGTGTGTCTGTGTGTGTGTGTGTCGGGGTGTGTGTGGGTGTGTGTGTGTGTGTGTGTCGGGGTGTGTGTGTGTGTGTCGGGGTGTGTGTGGGTGTGTGTGTGTGTGTGTGTCGGGGTGTGTGTGTGTCTCTGTGTGTGTGTTCAGGACATCACCGTGTGCCATTCCACTAAGTCTGACTGATTAGAGCTAATGAAGTCTGCATCTGCTCGCCGTCGTAACATGATTAAAAACACACGGGAGCGGAGTCCTCACTTTGATATTACACACACACACACACGGGAGCAGAGTCCTCACTTTGATATTACACACACACACAGGAGCGGAGTCCTCACTTTGATATTACACACACACACAGGAGCGGAGTCCTCACTTTGATATTACACACACACACACGGGAGCGGAGTCCTCACTTTGATATTACACACACACACATGGGAGCGGAGTCCTCACTTTGATATTACACACACACACATGGGAGCGGAGTCCTCACTTTGATATTACACATGGGAATAAAATATGGAGAATAAGGATTATTTGTTTTGTTTTTACTCTGTTCTGACGTGTGTTTTGTGTTTTTACTCTGTGTTTTGTGTTTTTACTCTGTGTTTTATGTTTTTACTCTGTGTTTTATGTTTTTACTCTGTGTTTTATGTTTTTACTCTGTGTTTTATGTTTTTACTCTGTGTTTTGTGTTTTTACTCTGTGTTTTATGTTTTTACTCTGTGTTTTGTGTTTTTACTCTGTGTTTTGTGTTTTTACTCTGTGTTTTGTGTTTTTACTCTGTGTTTTGTGTTTTTACTCTGTGTTTTGTGTTTTTACTCTGTGTTTTGTGTTTTTACTCTGTGTTTTGTGTTTTTACTCTGTGTTTTGTGTTTTTACTCTGTGTTTTATGTTTTTACTCTGTGTTTTATGTTTTTACTCTGTGTTTTGTGTTTTTACTCTGTGTTTTGTGTTTTTACTCTGTGTTTTGTGTTTTTACTCTGTGTTTTGTGTTTTTTTCTCCCAGGCGTCTCTGAATGCATCATCATGGGGATCCCGATGAACATTGGCACTGGGCTGTTCAAACTCCTGCACAGAGCGGATAAAAAGTCGTCTCCGGCACAGCGCCCCCTTCTGTTCGACAGCTCGGACTTCCACGTGTCTCTCCTCACGTAGCGGCTCAGACTTCACTCTGAAACTCCTGAAACGGCCCAAAGACGATGGACCAGAACATGTTTAAAATGAGTCTGAAGTCATTTCTGTGTGAAGAGACCAAACATGGAGAATGTCCCAAACTGAAGCTTTAACACGCCGGTGAAGTCTTTAATTTAGATTTCTTCTGTAATTTGTATATTTAGTCTTTTTATTTGACCAGTTTCAGCTCAGGATCACGTGGACGGCTCTTTTTTGGCTCTTTTACGGCTCTTTTACGGCTCCCTTCAGTTTTCTCCTCGTACAAAAGCAGAAAAGATTCAAATAAAAAGGTTGCTGCTGTTTTGTGTTTTATTTTCACGTTGACCTTTGACCTTTGTGTTTTTGTTTATTTATGTAATAAATTGTGAATAAAACAGTTTGTTGAATCATTTTAGACTCACCCTCAGCAGAGCAGCTGGAGGAAGCGTCTGGGGGGAGGGAGGTCGGGGAGTGTCGGCTTAGACCCGCCCCCGGAGAAGAGGAAGAGCATGGACAGTTAAAGATGCACTATGTAACTTTTCACCACCTGCTTGTCTCCGTGGAGATGCCATTACAGTAAAAACCTTTAACTGAATCACGTCGATGGAAAAATTTAAATTTAACTTTAAAAGTTACATTTTTATTTGTGTTAAAACTTCAACAGACGAGAAAATATATGTTTGTTAGTCCAGTTCTGTGTCTGTGTGTGTTTGTGTGTTTAGCCTCAGATGACACACACACACGGGCAACTCCGGTCCTCAGCTCCGTCCCTCGTTATATATGATACACACACACACCCCACACACACACATTATACACACACATTATACACACACATTTTTCCAACACAAAACGACAGGAGACACAGTTTTTTGTTTGTTTTTGTTTTAATGAATCTGTCACAGACAAAACTTCTGCATGAAAAAATAACACTGATAAATAAATAAATAATAATAATAAAATAATAATAATAATAATGTTCCACTGAAACGACTGAAGCTTTTACAGCGTCACAATAAAATTCAAACTGAAACACACTTCAGGAAATGTGTCTAAAAACAGATTAAACCCGTATTTTCATTTTAAAATCAACAATGACACTTCACAAAATGCAACACAAGCTAACGCACAAACAAGCTAACGCACAAACAAGCTAATGTACAGACAAGCTAATGTACAAACAAGCTAATGTACAGACAAGCTAACGCACAAAGAAGCTAACGTCTGTGCAAGCTAATGTACAAACAAGCTAATGTACAAACAAGCTAATGGTGCTAAAAATACAACTTAATATATATTTTGTAAAGTTGTGTCCAAATGTGTCTCTTGTACAGAGTCGTGCTGTTTAAAGCTTCTCTCTGGGACTTTTCCATCGTGTCCGTCCATTTGCACAAATGAAAACATGGGCAGGTCACACTCCGCTCCACCAGGTGGCGCTCACAGAAGAGATGTTCAGTGTTTTTGTTGGACAATATTGAAAATAAATAAACTTCTTGAATTTTACCTGTTTAAAAACGTAACGACACTGTAATTAAAGAGGAGGTATTTACTTCTGTGGGGTATTAAAGAGGAGGTATTTACTTCTGTGGGGTATTAAAGAGGTTTTTTTTTTTTGCCTCTATGCATCTCACTAATGAAACTCCTGCACATCACACCAGGTTTGTCGCGTCATAGTGCACAGTTTGTGTCATGTTTTTGTTTATTTATGGAGGATTGTCGTGTGGAGCATGGGTGGTGTCGGCTTGTGGGCGGAGCCTCGTACATGGGTGATGTAGGCTTGTGGGCGGAGCCTCGTACATGGGTGATGTCGGCTTGTGGGCGGAGCCTCTCCATGTCTTTTGCACAGCGCCGCCTTTTTAACCTTTTAATGACGTAGTTACTGTTTGTTTAGTCTTTGGTTTAAAAGGAATTCTGCAGAGTGAGAACCATATAGAAGCAGCTCCCAGGACCAGTTTATTTGAGGACTGCACAGACGCACACACTTTAATCTGGTCTGAGGTAGAAACAAAACAGACACGAGTTTCACGATATTTAAATCTGTAAAAACACATCAAATATGGAGTTTAAAAAAATGAGCAACTGACACATAAACAATCATTTAACCAGTGACGTCACGCTGGGGGGGTTCTACATGAGTGTCTATGGCAGAATGTTCAGCAGTTACCATAGTGACACAATGCACACATGAGCAGTAACCACAAAAAAAAGGGTTTTAAGATCGTCTGAAAAACAAAAGTGAAAGAAGCACATGTTCATTTACTGAGAAACTGTTGGCTAATGCTAATGCTAATGATAATGATTAAACTACATTTTGTTGAAATATCCAAAAAGTAAATATCCACATGTTGAACCTGATCAGTAGTAGTAGTAGTAGTAGTAGTAGTAGTAGTATTAGTAGTAGTAGTAGTAGTGGTTGTAGTTGCAGTAGTAGTTACAAAATGGTGGCAGATAGGTTAAGTGTCTTGCTCAATGGCACAATGCACCAGTGTGAGCAGGGATTGAACCTCCAACCTCTGATTTCTGCTGCTGCCCATTTGAAACACTAAAGTCTGAGTTAGTTTGTTTTATATAAATTTAAATGTACTTTTTTGAAATGGTGTCGTTCAAAACACTTTTAAAGCACTCTGTGGTTTATTTTCTGCGTGTCCTTGTTCATTTTGTTGCGTCTGAAGGAAAATATTCACTTCTGCCAAAAATAATAATAATAATAATAATAATAATAATAATAATGTGTTTTACCTTCACAAAAGAAAAGAGACTTTATATAAATGTACACGGCTAACGTGCTAGCATAGACTGTTTATATAAATGGACGGGGCTAACGTGCTAGCATAGACTGTTCATATAAATGGACGGGGCTAACGTGCTAGCATAGACGTTTATATAAATGGACGGGGCTAACGTGCTAGCATAGACGTTTATATAAATGGACGGGGCTAACGTGCTAGCGTAGACGTTTATATAAATGGACGGGGCTAACGTGCTAGCATAGACTGTTTATATAAATGGACGGGGCTAACGTGCTAGCATAGACTGTTTATATAAATGGACGGGGCTAACGTGCTAGCATAGACCGTTTATATAAATGGACGGGGCTAACGTGCTAGCATAGACCGTTTATATAAATGGACGGGGCTAACGTGCTAGCATAGACCGTATATATAAATGGACGGGGCTAACGTGCTAGCATAGACCGTTTATATAAATGGACGGGGCTAACGTGCTAGCATAGACCGTTTATATAGATGGACGGGGCTAACGTGCTAGCATAGACCGTTTATATAGATGGACGGGGCTAACGTGCTAGAATAGACCGTTTATATAGATGGACGGGGCTAACGTGCTAGCATAGACCGTTTATATAGATGGACGGGGCTAACGTGCTAGCATAGACCGTTTATATAGATGGACGGGGCTAACGTGCTAGCATAGACCGTTTATATAGATGGACGGGGCTAACGTGCTAGCATAGACCGTTTATATAAATGGACGTGGAACTTCACTTTTGTTTGTAGTTTGTGGAAAAAAGACAAAAACAAAACGTCTTTTCAGTATTAACTCCGTTTGATTTTGACCAAGAAATAAACGGTTTATTCAATGTCCTTCGCCGCGAGATGATGAGACGCTGTTTACGTTCAACTAGTCAAACAATTTAGCCGCAAAAACAAGAATCGACAGCAAATGTAGTTTCGAGGATTGAACCTAAACTCTGTCCTGAAAATGTCCCTTTGCAGCCGCCGTAGTTCGAGATGAGTCACGTCGCCTCTGGAAAATAATATGTCCTCATTTGTCCTTCAGGAGCCACCGTAGTCCTTTGCTTTTCCCCCATAACATATTTATAATCCAAAATAAGACTCTTCCGCTGATTTCTTTTCTTATTTCGTTCTGTGGGCCTCAAAAACCATTGAACATTGTCCTTTCGGAGCCGCCGTACCTCATTTCTTCATCTGTCAACAAACTTTGTATTAAAGCTGATTGGTTGGAGATAGAATCCAAAAAACGTCACAGGATTGGTTGGCTAGTTACCGTGGCAGCGACCGTAAAGCTGGCGGGTTCAATCTCAGTTGCTGTGTCCTTGGGCAAGACACTCGAGTATTCATAAAGGAAAACGACACTTCACCAGATTCGCGTTTTGGAGTCAATGTACGTCTTTGCTTCTTCGTAAACGGGTTGGTTGGAATGATTAGCAAACAAATAAAAGGACCGGTTAGAGTGAACTGACCAAGCTAACAGTTAGCATATTTGTATGTTTGTATTAGCTTCAATCATTTGGCTACGGAAATTGGCAAATAAATTGTCCTTTTGCAGCCACCATACCGGTTAAAACAGATCACACAATCCCTTGCTACTTAAGCACGCTAAACGTTAGCATAGTTATAAACTGGACTTTGACAGCCACCGTACTTGAGTCATTCTTCACACACAGGTCTGCAGACAGTCCCACCTATGTACAGCAACTCCTGTTTCATTTATTTGGCACACAAATTGTCAAATAAATTGTCCTTTTGCAGCCACCATACTCAGTAGATCACACTAGCTCAACGTTAGCATACATGTAAACTGGACTTTCACAGCCACCGTACACGAGTAAACGAGAGCGAGTTCCTCAGTCCGTCCAAAGTAGAAGCCGACCCTCGTGCGGTTTTCGTTCATTTCACCAAAGACGAGCTATTCGCCGGTAGCTCCGTTTGTATCGTGTTCATTTTTTCTCCCAGAATCCTCTTGGAGCTCTCCTGCTGCGATAGCATTAGCGGATTGTTGTCGTTTGAGTTTTGCTTGGACGTGCTCGCCGACTCGATGAAGGCTTCCCTGCTCTGAGGTTTGATAAACTGGACGCTGAGTTTGGGCACGGCCGCGGCGCCGCCCTGCTGGTGGTGGCTGGGCTTGCGCAGGCAGTGGGAGAGGGTGGAGACGCAGCTCTTTTTGAAGTTTTCGTTCATAAAGGCGTAGACGATGGGGTTGTTGAAGCTGTTGAAGAAGCCGATCGCCTGGACCACAGCGACGATCATGTTCACAGTCACACCGTCGTATTTGTTCTCCAGGTCGTCTGAGAGAAACGAGAAGAAAACAAGATGTTCACACCTGAATAAGCACGGAGAACAACAGGGCTAGCCAGTATGCTAACGGACTGTATGCTAACGGACAGTATGCTAACAGACTGTATGCTAACGGACAGTATGCTAACGGACAGTATGCTAACAGACTATGCTAACAGGCAGTATGCTAACAGACTATGCTAACAGGCAGTATGCTAACGGACAGTATGCTAACGGACAGTATGCTAACGGACAGTATGCTAACGGACAGTATGCTAACGGACTATGCTAACAGGCAGTATGCTAACAGACTGTATGCTAACGGACAGTATGCTAAAGGACAGTGTGCTAACGGACAGTATGCTAACGGACAGTATGCTAACAGACTTTATGCTAACGGACAGTATGCTAACAGACAGTATGCTAACAGACAGTATGCTAACGGACAGTATGCTAACGGACAGTATGCTAACGGACTGTATGCTAACGGACAGTATGCTAACGGACAGTATGCTAACGGACTGTATGCTAACGGACTGTATGCTAACGGACAGTATGCTAACAGACAGTGTGCTAACGGACAGTATGCTAACGGACAGTATGCTAACGGACAGTATGCTAACGGACAGTGTGCTAACGGACAGTATGCTAACAGACAGTATGTTAACGGGCAGTATGCTAACAGACAGTATGCTAACGGACAGTATGCTAACGGACAGTATGCTAACGGACTGTATGCTAACGGACTGTATGCTAACGGACAGTATGCTAACAGACAGTGTGCTAACGGACAGTATGCTAACGGACAGTATGCTAACGGACAGTATGCTAACGGACAGTGTGCTAACGGACAGTATGCTAACAGACAGTATGTTAACGGGCAGTATGCTAACAGACAGTATGCTAACGGACAGTATGCTAACGGACAGTATGCTAACGGACAGTATGCTAACGGACTGTATGCTAACGGACTGTATGCTAACGGACAGTATGCTAACAGACAGTGTGCTAACGGACAGTATGCTAACGGACAGTATGCTAACGGACAGTATGCTAGCGGACAGTATGCTAACAGGTGTGAAAGCACCTACAGGGGTCTGAATGATTATGCTAAATATGTCAGTGTGAAATCACTCATTAGGGGCTTGAATGACTGTGCTAACTATGACTCAGGCACAGTGCACACTTAATGTAGCTTATCAGACACACAACAAATAGGTGTGTTAGCGTCAGGTGTGTTAGGTTCGACGACACACACGACACACACGACGCAGACACACACGACGCAGACACACACGACACACACGACACAGACACACACGACGCAGACACACACGACGCAGACACACACGACACACACGACACAGACACACACGACGCAGACACACACAGACACACACATCGATTCTGATCAGTGGTATTGATTGTGATTGTTGATCAGAGCTGGTCTAATCTCACGTTCATTCATTTACAGCTGTTTTTAAGGCTTTTTCGACCTTGTTAACTTCAATTCTTACTCGCCTTTCCACAGATCTGACTTGTAACTTTTATTCCGAAGAGCCAAAGAGCGGAGGGAGAGAGAGAGGGAGAGATGGAGAGAGGGAGATGAGAGCAGACAGACGGATAAAGGGAAGGAGCTTATTTGTGTAGAGGCGATGTACAGATGTAAATACATGTACATATGTATCCAGATGTACATATTTACAGTATTGTGCCTTTTTAATAATAATGATGATAATAATAATAATAATAATAATAATAATAATGATAATAACAGTATTAATCTCACTCACTGTACTCAAAGAGCATGTGCACGGTGTGGAACGGCGCCCAGCACACGGTGAACAGAAGGACGATCGTGATCATCATCTTCACGGCTCGCTTCTTTTTTCTGTCAAAATAAAACACACTGTTCACAACAAATGTCTCTCACTGTGGCATTAAAGTTTTCCGCCTCAGTGACAGCACCAGGTCAGGTTACAGGTCAGATCTGTGGACAGGCGAGCCCGATCACGTGTGTTTAGAGCTTTAAAAAGATCTGGATTTAACTTTAACGACATACTGCGGAACATTACAGGCAAAGCAAAAACATCTCCATGGAAACGAGCAGGAAACACAAAAGTGACATAGTACAGCTTTGATATACTGGCCCACATTACACTATTATACTGGCCCACATTACACTATTATACCGGCCCACATTACACTATTATACCGGCCCACATTACACTATTATACCGGCCCACATTACACTTTTATACCGGCCCACATTACACTATTATACCGGCCCACATTACACTATTATACTGGCCCACATTACACTTTTATACCGGCCCACATTACACTATTATACTGGCCCACATTACACTAATATACTGGCCCACATTACACTTTTATACCGGCCCACATTACACTATTATACTGGCCCACATTACACTATTATACCGGCCCACATTACACTATTATACCGGCCCACATTACACTATTATACCGGCCCACATTACACTATTATGCCGGCCCACATTACACTAATATACCGGCCCACATTACACTAATATACCGGCCCACATTACACTATTATACTGGCCCACATTACACTATTATACCGGCCCACATTACACTATTATACTGGCCCACATTACACTAATATACCGGCCCACATTACACTATTATACTGGCCCACATTACACTAATATACTGGCCCACATTACACTATTATACCGGCCCACATTACACTATTATACTGGCCCACATTACACTATTATACCGGCCCACATTACACTATTATACCGGCCCACATTACACTATTATACCGGCCCACATTACACTAATATACTGGCCCACATTACACTATTATACTGGCCCACATTACACTATTATACTGGCCCACATTACACTATTATACCGGCCCACATTACACTATTATACTGGCCCACATTACACTAATATACCGGCCCACATTACACTATTATACTGGCCCACATTACACTAATATACTGGCCCACATTACACTATTATACTGGCCCACATTACACTATTATACTGGCCCACATTACACTATTATACCGGCCCACATTACACTATTATACCGGCCCACATTACACTATTATACCGGCCCACATTACACTATTATACCGGCCCACATTACACTATTATACCGGCCCACATTACACTATTATACCGGCCCACATTACACTAATATACTGGCCCACATTACACTAATATACCGGCCCACATTACACTATTATACTGGCCCACATTACACTAATATACTGGCCCACATTACACTATTATACTGGCCCACATTACACTAATATACTGGCCCACATTACACTATTATACTGGCCCACATTACACTAATATACTGGCCCACATTACACTATTATACCGGCCCACATTACACTATTATACCGGCCCACATTACACTATTATACCGGCCCACATTACACTATTATACCGGCCCACATTACACTATTATACCGGCCCACATTACACTATTATACCGGCCCACATTACACTAATATACTGGCCCACATTACACTATTATACTGGCCCACATTACACTATTATACTGGCCCACATTACACTATTATACCGGCCCACATTACACTATTATACTGGCCCACATTACACTAATATACCGGCCCACATTACACTATTATACCGGCCCACATTACACTAATATACTGGCCCACATTACACTATTATACTGGCCCACATTACACTATTATACTGGCCCACATTACACTATTATACCGGCCCACATTACACTATTATACCGGCCCACATTACACTATTATACCGGCCCACATTACACTATTATACCGGCCCACATTACACTATTATACCGGCCCACATTACACTATTATACTGGCCCACATTACACTATTATACTGGCCCACATTACACTAATATACTGGCCCACATTACACTATTATACCGGCCCACATTACACTATTATACCGGCCCACATTACACTATTATACCGGCCCACATTACACTATTATACTGGCCCACATTACACTATTATACCGGCCCACATTACACTATTATACCGGCCCACATTACACTATTATACTGGCCCACATTACACTATTATACCGGCCCACATTACACTATTATACTGGCCCACATTACACTAATATACTGGCCCACATTACACTATTATACTGGCCCACATTACACTATTATACTGGCCCACATTACACTATTATACCGGCCCACATTACACTATTATACCGGCCCACATTACACTATTATACCGGCCCACATTACACTATTATACCGGCCCACATTACACTATTATACCGGCCCACATTACACTATTATACTGGCCCACATTACACTATTATACTGGCCCACATTACACTAATATACTGGCCCACATTACACTATTATACCGGCCCACATTACACTATTATACCGGCCCACATTACACTATTATACCGGCCCACATTACACTATTATACTGGCCCACATTACACTATTATACCGGCCCACATTACACTATTATACCGGCCCACATTACACTTCCAGGTCTGTTTTTGAGGAGGTCACAGTTTTAATATCACTATTATCACTATTATCACATGGTTTTAAGAGTCACTTTTGTTTAATCCAGGAGTTTTACGATGAAATGGGCAGAGTAACTTTTGAATAAGCCCCGGGATAATTCGCTGTGATTCTCTTTGTGTTTCGTGATAATTCGCTGTGATTCTCTTTGTGTTTCGTGATAATTCGCTGTGATTCTCTTTGTGTTTCGTGATAATTCGCTGTGATTCTCTTTGTGTTTCGTGTTCACTTGTTGTGCGTCAGAATCTCGTGTTGTTGTCTCAGTTTGTTTCAGAGAATTCAAGGCTGAAGAAAAACAGAGTCTTTAAATGTAAATGAGCCTCTGTGTGGCCCAAGTGGGTCAGAGCGTTAACGAGGGCCGTTTTACTAAATGTGTGTAAATGTATAAAATGTGTGTAAATGTATTTATGAAATGTGTGTAAATGTATAAAATGTGTGTAAATGTGTAAACATTAAAAACAGGTGTGTGTAACTGCAGATTGTGTCACAAACGTCTCCAGTTTTGCTTTTTCTTGGTGTGTTCTGTTTTTGTGAAGCAGCAAAAAGCCTCGTCTCAGTCCTTGTCACGGCTCTTCTTGGCTCGTCCCAGCTCTTCTCGGCTCTTCACGGCTCTTCACGGCTCTTCACGGCTCTTCTCGGCTCTTCACAGCTCTTCATGGCTCATCCCGGCTCTTCATGGCTCTTCTCAGCTCTTCATGGCTCTTCACGGCTCTTCTCGGCTCTTCACAGCTCTTCTCGGCTCTTCTCGGCTCTTCGTGGCTCTTCATGGCTCATCCCGGCTCATCATGGCTCTTCTTGGCTCGTCCCAGCTCTTCATGGCTCTTCTTGGCTCTTCACGGCTCTTCATGGCTCATCCCGGCTTATCATGGCTCTTCTTGGCTCGTCCCAGCTCTTCTCGGCTCTTCACGGCTCTTCTCGGCTCTTCGTGGCTCTTCATGGCTCATCCCGGCTCTTCGTGGCTCTTCGTGGCTCTTCGTGGCTCTTCGTGGCTCATCCCGGCTCTTCGTGGCTCTTCGTGGCTCTTCATGGCTCATCCCGGCTCTTCGTGGCTCTTCGTGGCTCATCCCGGCTCTTCGTGGCTCTTCGTGGCTCTTCATGGCTCATCCCGGCTCTTCGTGGCTCTTCGTGGCTCTTCATGGCTCATCCCGGCTCTTCGTGGCTCTTCACGGCTCTTCACGGCTCTTCGTGGCTCTTCTCGGCTCTTCATGGCTCATCCCGGCTCTTCGTGGCTCTTCGTGGCTCTTCTCGTCTCGTTCTTAGCCTTATGTGACCTGGTTTTAAATGTTCCTATATGTGCCTTTAGTTTTTAGTTGCTTTAAAATAAAATGGTGGATCCCGCCCCGTCCTTTTTGTCCTTTTCTCCGACGCCGTCCTTACCCTGAGATCTTGTTGATCTCTCGGAGGTTCATGGTGTTGAGGACGGACGAGTCGCCGACGCGTTTGTGTATCCAGAGCTCGACGCCGATGCGCGTGTAGAGAAACAGCATCGTGAGCAGCGGCAGCAGGAACAGCGCCACCATGATGAATGTGGTGTAAACCTGTCGGTGCGTCAGCGAGCGCCAACTCTCCTGACAGCACACGTGGTAGTGGTCGTACAGGAAGTCGTACTTCACCTGACCAACACACGCCCAGAGGATGGTTAGCATACAGTTAGCGTGCAGATAGTTAGCGTGCAGATAGTTAGCATACAGTTAGCGTGCAGATAGGCAGCGTGCAGATAGGTAGCGTACAGATAGTTAGCATGCAGTTAGCGTACAGATAGTTAGCATACAGTTAGCGAGTTACCGTGCAGATAGTTAGCGTGCAGATAGTTAGTGTACAGATAGCATACAGATAGGTAGCATACAGTTAGCGAGTTAGCGTGCAGATAGTTAGCGTGCAGATAGTTAGCATACAGTTAGCGTGCAGATAGTTAGCGTGCAGATAGTTAGCATACAGTTAGCGTGCAGATAGTTAGCGTGCAGATAGTTAGCATACAGTTAGCGTGCAGATAGGCAGCGTGCAGATAGGTAGCGTACAGATAGTTAGCATGCAGTTAGCGTACAGATAGGTAGCGTACAGATAGTTAGCATGCAGTTAGCGTACAGATAGTTAGCGTGCAGATAGTTAGCATACAGTTAGCGTGCAGATAGGCAGCGTGCAGATAGTTAGCATACAGTTAGCGTGCAGATAGGCAGCGTGCAGATAGGTAGCGTACAGATAGTTAGCATGCAGTTAGCGTACAGATAGTTAGCATACAGTTAGCGAGTTAGCGTGCAGATAGTTAGCATGCAGTTAGCGTACAGATAGTTAGCATACAGTTAGCGAGTTAGCGTGCAGATAGTTAGCGTGCAGATAGTTAGCGTACAGATAGGTAGCATGCAGTTAGCGTACAGATAGTTAGCATACAGTTAGCGAGTTAGCGTGCAGATAGTTAGCGTGCAGATAGTTAGCGTACAGATAGGTAGCATACAGATAGTTAGCGTACAGATAGTTAGCGTACAGATAGTTAGCGTACATATAGTTAGCGTACATATAGTTAGCGTACATATAGTTAGCGTACATATAGTTAGCGTACAGATAGTTAGCGTGCAGATAGTTAGCATACAGTTAGCGTGCAGATAGTTAGCGTGCAGATAGTTAGCATACAGTTAGCGTGCAGATAGTTAGCGTGCAGATAGTTAGCATACAGTTAGCGTGCAGATAGGCAGCGTGCAGATAGGTAGCGTACAGATAGTTAGCATGCAGTTAGCGTACAGATAGGTAGCGTACAGATAGTTAGCATGCAGTTAGCGTACAGATAGTTAGCGTGCAGATAGTTAGCATACAGTTAGCGTGCAGATAGGCAGCGTGCAGATAGTTAGCATACAGTTAGCGTGCAGATAGGCAGCGTGCAGATAGGTAGCGTACAGATAGTTAGCATGCAGTTAGCGTACAGATAGTTAGCATACAGTTAGCGAGTTAGCGTGCAGATAGTTAGCATGCAGTTAGCGTACAGATAGTTAGCATACAGTTAGCGAGTTAGCGTGCAGATAGTTAGCGTGCAGATAGTTAGCGTACAGATAGGTAGCATGCAGTTAGCGTACAGATAGTTAGCATACAGTTAGCGAGTTAGCGTGCAGATAGTTAGCGTGCAGATAGTTAGCGTACAGATAGGTAGCATACAGATAGTTAGCGTACAGATAGTTAGCGTACAGATAGTTAGCGTACATATAGTTAGCGTACATATAGTTAGCGTACATATAGTTAGCGTACAGATAGTTAGCGTGCAGATAGTTAGCATACAGTTAGCGTGCAGATAGTTAGCGTGCAGATAGTTAGCGTACAGATAGTTAGCATGCAGTTAGCGTACAGATAGTTAGCGTGCAGATAGTTAGCATACAGTTAGCGTGCAGATAGGCAGCGTGCAGATAGTTAGCATACAGTTAGCGTGCAGATAGGCAGCGTGCAGATAGGTAGCGTACAGATAGTTAGCATGCAGTTAGCGTACAGATAGTTAGCATACAGTTAGCGAGTTAGCGTGCAGATAGTTAGCATGCAGTTAGCGTACAGATAGTTAGCATACAGTTAGCGAGTTAGCGTGCAGATAGTTAGCGTGCAGATAGTTAGCGTACAGATAGGTAGCATGCAGTTAGCGTACAGATAGTTAGCATACAGTTAGCGAGTTAGCGTGCAGATAGTTAGCGTGCAGATAGTTAGCGTACAGATAGGTAGCATACAGATAGTTAGCGTACAGATAGTTAGCGTACAGATAGTTAGCGTACATATAGTTAGCGTACATATAGTTAGCGTACATATAGTTAGCGTACATATAGTTAGCGTACAGATAGTTAGCGTGCAGATAGTTAGCATACAGTTAGCGTGCAGATAGTTAGCGTGCAGATAGTTAGCATACAGTTAGCGTGCAGATAGTTAGCGTGCAGATAGTTAGCATACAGTTAGCGTGCAGATAGGCAGCGTGCAGATAGGTAGCGTACAGATAGTTAGCATGCAGTTAGCGTACAGATAGGTAGCGTACAGATAGTTAGCATGCAGTTAGCGTACAGATAGTTAGCGTGCAGATAGTTAGCATACAGTTAGCGTGCAGATAGGCAGCGTGCAGATAGTTAGCATACAGTTAGCGTGCAGATAGGCAGCGTGCAGATAGGTAGCGTACAGATAGTTAGCATGCAGTTAGCGTACAGATAGTTAGCATACAGTTAGCGAGTTAGCGTGCAGATAGTTAGCATGCAGTTAGCGTACAGATAGTTAGCATACAGTTAGCGAGTTAGCGTGCAGATAGTTAGCGTGCAGATAGTTAGCGTACAGATAGGTAGCATGCAGTTAGCGTACAGATAGTTAGCATACAGTTAGCGAGTTAGCGTGCAGATAGTTAGCGTGCAGATAGTTAGCGTACAGATAGGTAGCATACAGATAGTTAGCGTACAGATAGTTAGCGTACAGATAGTTAGCGTACATATAGTTAGCGTACATATAGTTAGCGTACATATAGTTAGCGTACAGATAGTTAGCGTGCAGATAGTTAGCATACAGTTAGCGTGCAGATAGTTAGCGTGCAGATAGTTAGCGTACAGATAGTTAGCATGCAGTTAGCGTACAGATAGTTAGCGTACAGATAGTTAGCGTACAGATAGTTAGCGTACAGATAGTTAGCGTACAGATAGTTAGCATACAGATAGTTAGCGTACAGATAGTTAGCATGCAGTTAGCGTACAGATAGTTAGCGTACAGATAGTTAGCGTACAGATAGTTAGCGTACAGATAGTTAGCGTACAGATAGTTAGCATACAGATAGTTAGCGTACAGATAGTTAGCATGCAGTTAGCGTACAGATAGTTAGCGTACAGATAGTTAGCGTACAGATAGTTAGCACAATTTGCTTTTATAAGTGAAACATAATCTGTCGTGTCCACAAACCTCCAGCTGCTGCACAAAGAGCATGGGCGACCCCACAATCACTGAGACGATCCACACCAGGCCTGTAGGGGGCAGAGCACAGGGGCGGGTCAGCTCTGCTCACACTGGCTCGTCTAGTTTGTCCTTTTGTTAGAAGATTTTAAACGGTAAGATTAATATGTGTGTGTGTGTGTGGGTGTGTGTGTGTGTGTGCGTGCGGAGTAATGAGAAAGTTCAACATTTGTGGAGATTTCTTCTAAAAAAACTTTTTCAAAACATAAATCCGTCTAACTCTAGAACGCACTGAGGCTAACGCTAACGTCCTGCGCTATAACAGATGCACAATTAGCGTCGCCGAGTCATTAAATACACGTCAATCAAACTGGAGTGGTGTTTGGAGCCGAGCCCGAGCTGTGAGCGAGACGCAGGGTCTAAAGAACACGCCACGATTAGACGCACTTCAGAGCAGAAAGACGCCGTAAATGTGCGGATCTAAAAGTGTCACTGATTACACAAGACGACACGAGTTTAAAGTGTCACATTCAAGTAAAAGTACAGAGACTTGGCCGATAATGTACTCGAGTTCAAGTACAAGTACTGCTGGCAAAACTATATTTGAACTGTAATTTGCATATTGTCTGAGCTCTGGCCAATCAGAGCAGACGATGCAGTCAGGTGACTGTGGACAGTGACTTTACGATTTAAAAATGGAACTAATTACAATTATTTAGCTCAAACTGAACTTGATTAAAAGTACAAGAAAAATACTACAATGAAAAGTACAATTACTCCAAAAATCTACTCTACAGTAACATGAGTATTTGTATTTAGTTACTTTCCACCTGTGTGGAAGTATTATCTGAATACCCAGAGCCTTATCTGATTACTGCAGTTGTCTGAATACCCAGAGCCTTATCTGATTACTGCAGTTGTCTGAGTACCCAGAGTGTGTACCTAGCATCCTGTAGGCGCGCTTGGACGAGTACTGGCGCCTCATCTGCAGCGGGAACACGATGCCCTGGTAGCGCTCGATGGCGATGCAGGTCATGGTGAGGATCCCCGTCACTATGGCGGTCGTCTGGACGAACGGGACGGTCTTACACACCAGCACACCTGAGAGCACGACAGGTACACACCAGTATATACAAGTACACAAAGTACTTCTGCAGGGCATCTGACACACCTGAGAGCACGACAGGTACACACCAGTATATACAAGTACACAAAGTACTTCTGCAGGGCATCTGACACACCTGAGAGCACGACAGGTACACACCAGTATATACAAGTACACAAAGTACTTCTGCAGGGCATCTGACACACCTGAGAGCACGACAGGTACACACCAGTATATACAAGTACACAAAGTACTTCTGCAGGGCATCTGACACACCTGAGAGCACGACAGGTACAGTCAAGTTTATTTCTGTAGCTCATTTAAAACCAGTTGAGCTGAAAAACAAACAAAAAAAAACAAAGAAACAAAGAAGAAAAGAAGAAAAGAGGAAAACCCGAGTCTGTCCTGTGTGGAGTTAAATACCAGGGAGAAGAGGCGAGTTTTCAGTCGAGTCTCAAACTGTGTTAAAGACGAAGAAGATCTGACAGAACCAGGTCTAAACCAGGACTAAACCAGGTCTAAACCAGGACTAAACCAGGACTAAACCAGGACTAAACCAGGACTAAACCAGGTCTAAACCAGGACTAAACCAGGTCTAAACCAGGACTAAACCAGGACTAAACCAGGTCTAAACCAGGTCTAAACCAGGACTAAACCAGGACTAAACCAGGACTAAACCAGGACTAAACCAGGACTAGACCAGGACTAAACCAGGACTAAACCAGGACTAAACCAGGACTAAACCAGGACTAGACCAGGACTGAACCATGACTGAACCAGGACTGAACCAGGACTAAACCAGGTCTAAACCAGGACTAAACCAGGACTAAACCAGGACTAAACCAGGACTAAACCAGGACTGAACCAGGACTGAACCAGGACTAAACCAGGACTAAACCAGGACTAAACCAGGACTAAACCAGGTCTAAACCAGGACCAAACCAGGACTAAACCAGGTCTAAACCAGGACTAAACCAGGTCTAAACCAGGACTAAACCAGGACTAAACCAGGACTAAACCAGGACTAAACCAGGACTAGACCAGGACTGAACCAGGTCTAAACCAGGACTAAACCAGGTCTAAACCAGGACTAAACCAGGACTAAACCAGGACTAAACCAGGTCTAAACCAGGACTAAACCAGGACTAAACCAGGTCTAAACCAGGACTAAACCAGGTCTAAACCAGGACTAAACCAGGACTAAACCAGGTCTAAACCAGGACTAAACCAGGACTAAACCAGGACTAGACCAGGACTAAACCAGGACTAAACCAGGACTAAACCAGGTCTAAACCAGGACTAAACCAGGACTGAACCAGGACTAAACCAGGACTAAACCAGGTCTAAACCAGGACTAAACCAGGTCTAAACCAGGACTAGACCAGGACTAAACCAGGACTAAACCAGGACTAAACCAGGTCTAAACCAGGACTAAACCAGGACTGAACCAGGACTAAACCAGGTCTTAACCAGGACTAAACCAGGACTAAACCAGGACTGAACCAGGACTAAACCAGGTCTTAACCAGGACTAAACCAGGACTAAACCAGGACTAAACCAGGTCTAAACCAGGACTAAACCAGGACTAAACCAGGACTAAACCAGGTCTAAACCAGGACTAAACCAGGACTAAACCAGGTCTAAACCAGGACTAAACCAGGACTAAACCAGGACTAAACCAGGTCTAAACCAGGACTAAACCAGGACTAAACCAGGTCTAAACCAGGACTAAACCAGGACTAAACCAGGACTAAACCAGGTCTAAACCAGGACTAAACCAGGACTAAACCAGGTCTAAACCAGGACTAAACCAGGTCTAAACCAGGACTAAACCAGGTCTAAACCAGGACTAAACCAGGACTAAACCAGGTCTAAACCAGGACTAAACCAGGTCTAAACCAGGACTAAACCAGGACTAAACCAGGACTAAACCAGGACTAAACCAGGTCTAAACCAGGACTAAACCAGGTCTAAACCAGGACTAAACCAGGACCAAACCAGGACTAAACCAGGTCTAAACCAGGACTAAACCAGGACTAAACCAGGACTAAACCAGGTCTAAACCAGGACCAAACCAGGACTAAACCAGGTCTAAACCAGGACTAAACCAGGTCTAAACCAGGACTAAACCAGGACTAAACCAGGACTAAACCAGGACTAAACCAGGACTAGACCAGGACTGAACCAGGTCTAAACCAGGACTAAACCAGGTCTAAACCAGGACTAAACCAGGACTAAACCAGGACTAAACCAGGTCTAAACCAGGACTAAACCAGGACTAAACCAGGTCTAAACCAGGACTAAACCAGGTCTAAACCAGGACTAAACCAGGACTAAACCAGGTCTAAACCAGGACTAAACCAGGACTAAACCAGGTCTAAACCAGGACTAAACCAGGTCTAAACCAGGACTAAACCAGGACTAAACCAGGACTAAACCAGGACTAAACCAGGTCTAAACCAGGACTAAACCAGGACTAAACCAGGACTAAACCAGGACTAAACCAGGTCTAAACCAGGACTAAACCAGGTCTAAACCAGGACTAAACCAGGACTAAACCAGGTCTAAACCAGGTCTAAACCAGGACTAAACCAGGACTAAACCAGGACTAAACCAGGACTAAACCAGGACTAGACCAGGACTAAACCAGGACTAAACCAGGACTAAACCAGGACTAAACCAGGACTAGACCAGGACTGAACCATGACTGAACCAGGACTGAACCAGGACTAAACCAGGTCTAAACCAGGACTAAACCAGGACTAAACCAGGACTAAACCAGGACTAAACCAGGACTGAACCAGGACTGAACCAGGACTAAACCAGGACTAAACCAGGACTAAACCAGGACTAAACCAGGTCTAAACCAGGACCAAACCAGGACTAAACCAGGTCTAAACCAGGACTAAACCAGGTCTAAACCAGGACTAAACCAGGACTAAACCAGGACTAAACCAGGACTAAACCAGGACTAAACCAGGACTAGACCAGGACTGAACCAGGTCTAAACCAGGACTAAACCAGGTCTAAACCAGGACTAAACCAGGACTAAACCAGGACTAAACCAGGTCTAAACCAGGACTAAACCAGGACTAAACCAGGTCTAAACCAGGACTAAACCAGGTCTAAACCAGGACTAAACCAGGACTAAACCAGGTCTAAACCAGGACTAAACCAGGACTAAACCAGGTCTAAACCAGGACTAAACCAGGTCTAAACCAGGACTAAACCAGGACTAAACCAGGACTAAACCAGGACTAAACCAGGTCTAAACCAGGACTAAACCAGGTCTAAACCAGGACTAAACCAGGACCAAACCAGGACTAAACCAGGACTAAACCAGGTCTAAACCAGGACTAAACCAGGACTAAACCAGGACTAAACCAGGTCTAAACCAGGACTAAACCAGGACTAAACCAGGTCTAAACCAGGACTAAACCAGGTCTAAACCAGGACTAAACCAGGACTAAACCAGGACTAAACCAGGACTAAACCAGGACTAAACCAGGACTAAACCAGGTCTAAACCAGGACTAAACCAGGTCTAAACCAGGACTAAACCAGGACCAAACCAGGACTAAACCAGGTCTAAACCAGGACTAAACCAGGACTAAACCAGGACTAAACCAGGTCTAAACCAGGACCAAACCAGGACTAAACCAGGTCTAAACCAGGACTAAACCAGGTCTAAACCAGGACTAAACCAGGACTAAACCAGGACTAAACCAGGACTAAACCAGGACTAAACCAGGACTAGACCAGGACTGAACCATGACTGAACCAGGACTAAACCAGGTCTAAACCAGGACTAAACCAGGACTAAACCAGGTCTAAACCAGGACCAAACCAGGACTAAACCAGGTCTAAACCAGGACTAAACCAGGACTAGACCAGGACTAAACCAGGACTAAACCAGGACTAAACCAGGACTAAACCAGGACTAGACCAGGACTGAACCATGACTGAACCAGGACTGAACCAGGACTAAACCAGGTCTAAACCAGGACTAAACCAGGACTAAACCAGGACTAAACCAGGACTAAACCAGGACTGAACCAGGACTGAACCAGGACTAAACCAGGACTAAACCAGGACTAAACCAGGACTAAACCAGGTCTAAACCAGGACCAAACCAGGACTAAACCAGGTCTAAACCAGGACTAAACCAGGTCTAAACCAGGACTAAACCAGGACTAAACCAGGACTAAACCAGGACTAAACCAGGACTAAACCAGGTCTAAACCAGGACTAAACCAGGACTAAACCAGGTCTAAACCAGGACTAAACCAGGTCTAAACCAGGACTAAACCAGGACTAAACCAGGTCTAAACCAGGACTAAACCAGGTCTAAACCAGGACTAAACCAGGACTAAACCAGGACTAAACCAGGACTAAACCAGGTCTAAACCAGGACTAAACCAGGTCTAAACCAGGACTAAACCAGGACCAAACCAGGACTAAACCAGGTCTAAACCAGGACTAAACCAGGACTAAACCAGGACTAAACCAGGTCTAAACCAGGACCAAACCAGGACTAAACCAGGTCTAAACCAGGACTAAACCAGGTCTAAACCAGGACTAAACCAGGACTAAACCAGGACTAAACCAGGACTAAACCAGGACTAAACCAGGACTAGACCAGGACTGAACCATGACTGAACCAGGACTAAACCAGGTCTAAACCAGGACTAAACCAGGACTAAACCAGGTCTAAACCAGGACCAAACCAGGACTAAACCAGGTCTAAACCAGGACTAAACCAGGACTAAACCAGGACTAAACCAGGACTAAACCAGGACTAAACCAGGACTAGACCAGGACTGAACCAGGTCTAAACCAGGACTAAACCAGGTCTAAACCAGGACTAAACCAGGACTAAACCAGGACTAAACCAGGTCTAAACCAGGACTAAACCAGGACTAAACCAGGTCTAAACCAGGACTAAACCAGGACTAAACCAGGACTAAACCAGGACTAAACCAGGACTAAACCAGGTCTAAACCAGGACTAAACCAGGTCTAAACCAGGACTAAACCAGGACTAAACCAGGACTAAACCAGGACTAAACCAGGTCTAAACCAGGACTAAACCAGGTCTAAACCAGGACTAAACCAGGACCAAACCAGGACTAAACCAGGACTAAACCAGGTCTAAACCAGGACTAAACCAGGACTAAACCAGGACTAAACCAGGTCTAAACCAGGACTAAACCAGGACTAAACCAGGTCTAAACCAGGACTAAACCAGGTCTAAACCAGGACTAAACCAGGACTAAACCAGGTCTAAACCAGGACTAAACCAGGTCTAAACCAGGACTAAACCAGGACTAAACCAGGACTAAACCAGGTCTAAACCAGGACTAAACCAGGTCTAAACCAGGACTAAACCAGGACCAAACCAGGACTAAACCAGGTCTAAACCAGGACTAAACCAGGACTAAACCAGGACTAAACCAGGTCTAAACCAGGACCAAACCAGGACTAAACCAGGTCTAAACCAGGACTAAACCAGGTCTAAACCAGGACTAAACCAGGACTAAACCAGGACTAAACCAGGACTAAACCAGGACTAAACCAGGACTAGACCAGGACTGAACCATGACTGAACCAGGACTAAACCAGGTCTAAACCAGGACTAAACCAGGACTAAACCAGGTCTAAACCAGGACCAAACCAGGACTAAACCAGGTCTAAACCAGGACTAAACCAGGACTAGACCAGGACTAAACCAGGACTAAACCAGGACTAAACCAGGACTAAACCAGGACTAGACCAGGACTGAACCATGACTGAACCAGGACTGAACCAGGACTAAACCAGGTCTAAACCAGGACTAAACCAGGACTAAACCAGGACTAAACCAGGACTAAACCAGGACTGAACCAGGACTGAACCAGGACTAAACCAGGACTAAACCAGGACTAAACCAGGACTAAACCAGGTCTAAACCAGGACCAAACCAGGACTAAACCAGGTCTAAACCAGGACTAAACCAGGTCTAAACCTGGACTAAACCAGGACTAAACCAGGACTAAACCAGGACTAAACCAGGACTAAACCAGGACTAGACCAGGACTGAACCAGGTCTAAACCAGGACTAAACCAGGTCTAAACCAGGACTAAACCAGGACTAAACCAGGACTAAACCAGGTCTAAACCAGGACTAAACCAGGACTAAACCAGGTCTAAACCAGGACTAAACCAGGTCTAAACCAGGACTAAACCAGGACTAAACCAGGTCTAAACCAGGACTAAACCAGGTCTAAACCAGGACTAAACCAGGACTAAACCAGGACTAAACCAGGACTAAACCAGGTCTAAACCAGGACTAAACCAGGTCTAAACCAGGACTAAACCAGGACCAAACCAGGACTAAACCAGGTCTAAACCAGGACTAAACCAGGACTAAACCAGGACTAAACCAGGTCTAAACCAGGACCAAACCAGGACTAAACCAGGTCTAAACCAGGACTAAACCAGGTCTAAACCAGGACTAAACCAGGACTAAACCAGGACTAAACCAGGACTAAACCAGGACTAAACCAGGACTAGACCAGGACTGAACCATGACTGAACCAGGACTAAACCAGGTCTAAACCAGGACTAAACCAGGACTAAACCAGGTCTAAACCAGGACCAAACCAGGACTAAACCAGGTCTAAACCAGGACTAAACCAGGACTAAACCAGGACTAAACCAGGACTAAACCAGGACTAAACCAGGACTAAACCAGGACTAGACCAGGACTGAACCATGACTGAACCAGGACTAAACCAGGACTAAAGAACAAAAGTGAATGCAGCCTGTTGCCACAAATGAACTCAAACACAACAGAACTGAAATGATAATTATTAATAAACAGTATCCAGGAAATAAAACTGTACAAACATGTTCTGAAACGTCCCCGTGTGTCAGATGCCCTCCCTGTGTGTCAGATGCCCTCCCTGTGTGTCAGATGCCCTCCCCGTGTGTCAGATGCCCTCCCTGTGTGTCAGATGCCCTCCCTGTGTGTCAGATGCCCTCCCCGTGTGTCAGATGCCCTCCCTGTGTGTCAGATGCCCTCCCTCTTATATTACTTTATCTGTTCAGATTTCAGTCTCTCAGATTTTCACTGTGAACTGAATTAAAAATTTGGACAAAAATCTCAAATCTCATCTGGTCTTTTTCCAAACTGTGGAGCTTTAATTAAAAAGCAGCAGATGCAGCGTTTCCTTCCAAAGCAGCGAGCCGGTGTTTCCACAGAGGCGACTCAGTGGGATGTTGTTTGTCGTGGGCACAGTGGCATTTCAACCCAAGAAACAGCCAAGTGCTTCAAAAGAGCAGAGAAAACACACCGTCCCGACAGTCTGAGCAGCAGTGAGTTTGGTCTCCTCTCCAACATCGAACGCTTCCATTTCTCAACCTCGACCTCCATTACCTTCACTCGAGTCACATTTTAAAGACTAAAGCTCGCCAAACAAAACAAAAAGAACAGACCACGGACACAAAGAGAATTAGATTTTAAATGTTACGATTCCCCAAGTCCAAAGACGGCGGGACACGGCAGCGAAGAGACAAGAGACCGCACACCACAAGCTAAAAGACATGAGCGAATCTGGAGCCCGAAGTAGAGTCGCTATCACAGGAAGTAGAGTCACTATCACAGGAAGTAGAGTCGCTATCACAGGAAGTAGAGTCGCTATCACAGGAAGTAGAGTCGCTATCACAGGAAGTAGAGTCGCTATCACAGGAAGTAGAGTCACTATCACAGGAAGTAGAGTCGCTATCACAGGAAGTAGAGTCGCTATCACAGGAAGTAGAGTCGCTATCACAGGAAGTAGAGTCGCTATCACAGGAAGTAGAGTCGCTATCACAGGAAGTAGAGTCGCTGTCACAGGAAGTAGAGTCGCTATCACAGGAAGTAGAGTCGCTATCACAGGAAGTAGAGTCGCTATCACAGGAAGTGGAGTCGCTATCACGGGAAGTGGAGTCGCTATCACGGGAAGTGGAGTCGCTATCACAGGAAGTAGAGTCGCTATCACAGGAAGTGGAGTCGCTATCACAGGAAGTGGAGTCGCTATCACAGGAAGTGGAGTCGCTAGTAGTGGAGGGGAAAGAGGAGGCAGGAGAGAGAGAGAAAGGGAGGGAGAGAAAGAGGGAGAAAAAAGAAAAAAAGGGCAAATAGAGTGTGAAGGGAGAGAGAGAAAGAAAGAAAGAGGTAAGAGAGGAAGAAAGAACAATGGCTGTAGGAATGGAGGGAGGAATGGAGGGAGAGAGAGAGAGAGGAAATGGGAGGCAGGAGAAAGAGAGGGAGGGAGGGAGAGAGAGGTGGATAGAGGGAGGGAGAGGGAGGACAGAATGAAGGACGGACACAGATAGAGAGAGAAAGACCCTGCTCTCTGCTGGAGGTGGATTTCACTGATGAAGACGAGTGGACTGTGTGTATGTGGTCTGTGTGTATGTGGTCTGTGTGTATGTGGTCTGTGTGTATGTGGTCTGTGTGTATGTGGTCTGTGTGTATGTGGTCTGTGTGTATGTGGTCTGTGTGTGTGTGGACTGTGTGTGTGTGGACTGTGTGTATGTGGACTGTGTGTATGTGGTCTGTGTGTATGTGGTCTGTGTGTATGTGGACTGTGTGTATGTGGTCTGTGTGTGTGTGGACAGTGTGTGTGTGGACTGTGTGTATGTGGACTGTGTGTATGTGGTCTGTGTGTATGTGGTCTGTGTGTATGTGGACTGTGTGTATGTGGTCTGTGTGTATGTGGTCTGTGTGTGTGTGGACAGTGTGTGTGTGGACTGTGTGTGTGTGGACTGTGTGTGTGTGGTCTGTGTGTAGGTGGTCTGTGTGTACGTGGACTGTGTGTATGTGGTCTGTGTGTATGTGGTCTGTGTGTGTGTGGACTGTGTGTGTGTGGTCTGTGTGTATGTGGACTGTGTGTATGTGGTCTGTGTGTATGTGGTCTGTGTGTATGTGGTCTGTGTGTATGTGGTCTGTGTGTATGTGGTCTGTGTGTATGTGGACTGTGTGTGTGTGGACAGTGTGTGTGTGGACTGTGTGTGTGTGGTCTGTGTGTAGGTGGTCTGTGTGTACGTGGACTGTGTGTATGTGGTCTGTGTGTACGTGGACTGTGTGTGTGTGGACAGTGTGTATGTGGACTGTGTGTATGTGGTCTGTGTGTGTGTGGACAGTGTGTATGTGGACTGTGTGTATGTGGACTGTGTGTATGTGGACTGTGTGTATGTGGACTGTGTGTGTGTGGACTGTGTGTGTGTGGACTGTGTGTGTGTGGTCTGTGTGTAGGTGGTCTGTGTGTACGTGGACTGTGTGTACGTGGACTGTGTGTGTGTGGACTGTGTGTGTGTGGACTGTGTGTGTGTGGTCTGTGTGTATGTGGTCTGTGTGTACTGTGTGTGTGTGGACTGTGTGTGTGTGGACTGTGTGTATGTGGACTGTGTGTGTGTGGTCTGTGTGTATGTGGTCTGTGTGTATGTGGACTGTGTGTATGTGGTCTGTGTGCATGTGGTCTGTGTGCGTGTGGACTGTGTATGTGGTCTGTGTGTGTGTGGTCTGTGTGTATGTGGTCTGTGTGTATGTGGACTGTGTGTATGTGGTCTGTGTGTATGTGGTCTGTGTGTGTGTGGACTGTGTGTATGTGGTCTGTGTGTGTGTGGTCTGTGTGTATGTGGACTGTGTGTATGTGGTCTGTGTGTATGTGGTCTGTGTGTGTGGACTGTGTGTATGTGGTCTGTGTGTATGTGGTCTGTGTGTATGTGGTCTGTGTGTATGTGGACTGTGTGTGTGTGGACTGTGTGTGTGTGGACTGTGTGTATGTGGACTGTGTGTATGTGGACTGTGTGTGTGTGGACTGTGTGTGTGTGGTCTGTGTGTATGTGGTCTGTGTGTATGTGGACTGTGTGTATGTGGACTGTGTGTGTGGACTGTGTGTATGTGGACTGTGTGTATGTGGACTGTGTGTATGTGGTCTGTGTGTATGTGGACTGTGTGTATGTGGACTGTGTGTGTGGACTGTGTGTATGTGGACTGTGTGTATGTGGACTGTGTGTATGTGGTCTGTGTGTATGTGGACTGTGTGTGTGTGGACTGTGTGTGTGTGGACTGTGTGTATGTGGACTGTGTGTATGTGGACTGTGTGTGTGTGGACTGTGTGTGTGTGGTCTGTGTGTATGTGGTCTGTGTGTATGTGGACTGTGTGTATGTGGACTGTGTGTGTGGACTGTGTGTATGTGGACTGTGTGTATGTGGACTGTGTGTATGTGGTCTGTGTGTATGTGGACTGTGTGTATGTGGACTGTGTGTGTGGACTGTGTGTATGTGGACTGTGTGTATGTGGACTGTGTGTATGTGGTCTGTGTGTATGTGGACTGTGTGTATGTGGACTGTGTGTGTGTGGACTGTGTGTATGTGGACTGTGTGTATGTGGACTGTGTGTGTGTGGACTGTGTGTGTGTGGTCTGTGTGTATGTGGTCTGTGTGTATGTGGACTGTGTGTATGTGGACTGTGTGTGTGGACTGTGTGTATGTGGACTGTGTGTATGTGGTCTGTGTGTATGTGGTCTGTGTGTGTGGACTGTGTGTATGTGGTCTGTGTGTATGTGGTCTGTGTGTATGTGGTCTGTGTGTATGTGGACTGTGTGTGTGTGGACTGTGTGTGTGTGGACTGTGTGTATGTGGACTGTGTGTATGTGGACTGTGTGTGTGTGGACTGTGTGTGTGTGGTCTGTGTGTATGTGGTCTGTGTGTATGTGGACTGTGTGTATGTGGACTGTGTGTGTGTGGACTGTGTGTGTGTGGTCTGTGTGTATGTGGTCTGTGTGTATGTGGACTGTGTGTATGTGGACTGTGTGTGTGGACTGTGTGTATGTGGTCTGTGTGTATGTGGTCTGTGTGTATGTGGACTGTGTGTATGTGGACTGTGTGTGTGGACTGTGTGTATGTGGACTGTGTGTATGTGGACTGTGTGTATGTGGTCTGTGTGTATGTGGACTGTGTGTATGTGGACTGTGTGTGTGGACTGTGTGTATGTGGACTGTGTGTATGTGGACTGTGTGTATGTGGTCTGTGTGTATGTGGACTGTGTGTATGTGGACTGTGTGTGTGTGGACTGTGTGTATGTGGACTGTGTGTATGTGGACTGTGTGTGTGTGGACTGTGTGTGTGTGGTCTGTGTGTATGTGGTCTGTGTGTATGTGGACTGTGTGTATGTGGACTGTGTGTGTGGACTGTGTGTATGTGGACTGTGTGTATGTGGTCTGTGTGTATGTGGTCTGTGTGTGTGGACTGTGTGTATGTGGTCTGTGTGTATGTGGTCTGTGTGTATGTGGACTGTGTGTATGTGGACTGTGTGTGTGGACTGTGTGTATGTGGACTGTGTGTATGTGGACTGTGTGTATGTGGTCTGTGTGTATGTGGACTGTGTGTATGTGGACTGTGTGTGTGGACTGTGTGTATGTGGACTGTGTGTATGTGGACTGTGTGTATGTGGTCTGTGTGTATGTGGACTGTGTGTATGTGGACTGTGTGTGTGTGGACTGTGTGTATGTGGACTGTGTGTATGTGGACTGTGTGTGTGTGGACTGTGTGTGTGTGGTCTGTGTGTATGTGGTCTGTGTGTATGTGGACTGTGTGTATGTGGACTGTGTGTGTGGACTGTGTGTATGTGGACTGTGTGTATGTGGTCTGTGTGTATGTGGTCTGTGTGTGTGGACTGTGTGTATGTGGTCTGTGTGTATGTGGTCTGTGTGTATGTGGTCTGTGTGTATGTGGACTGTGTGTGTGTGGACTGTGTGTGTGTGGACTGTGTGTATGTGGACTGTGTGTATGTGGACTGTGTGTGTGTGGACTGTGTGTGTGTGGTCTGTGTGTATGTGGTCTGTGTGTATGTGGACTGTGTGTATGTGGACTGTGTGTGTGGACTGTGTGTATGTGGACTGTGTGTATGTGGACTGTGTGTGTGTGGACTGTGTGTGTGTGGTCTGTGTGTATGTGGTCTGTGTGTATGTGGACTGTGTGTATGTGGACTGTGTGTGTGGACTGTGTGTATGTGGACTGTGTGTATGTGGACTGTGTGTATGTGGTCTGTGTGTATGTGGTCTGTGTGTGTGTGGCCTGTGTGTATGTGGACTGTGTGTGTGTGGTCTGTGTGTATGTGGTCTGTGTGTGTGTGGTCTGTGTGTATGTGGTCTGTGTGTATGTGGTCTGTGTGTATGCGTTTTAACATTTTTAGTTTCGAAATTGCTACGATTCATAAAAAGAAAAATAATTATCACTAAAACACAAACTACAAAAACGACCAACACATCCAACTGTTACGACATAAACAATGAGAAATATATTTATTATTATAATTTAGCATCACAGTTTCAAAACCAGCTACATAAACGCTAATTAGCCTGCAGCTTAGCGTAGCTTTTGGCCGCTCTTTTTGTTGTTAGTCATGGTTTGATGCTTTGATGCTAACGCCCAGCTCTGAAAAGGATTAGGAGGTTAGCCGCAGCAGCGCTAGGTCTTAGCATCACGAACGGATCCGCCGTCTCCATAGAAACGGTTAACGATTTGCTAACCGGGAGCTAAAACAAGTTAACCCTCTGCTAAATGCTAAAGATGACAGCGCTAACACATTATTGACGAGATGATGGACGAAAACATGGTAAGGTCGAAGGGAAACGTGTGAAACGGGATTAGTAATGATCAGAGTTGGGTATGCTAGCAGAAACACCGCTAGAAACACCCTGAAGCGAAAATGAGACTACAGTATGTTCTCATTGTCCCTGAAATAAACGCACACGAGGCTCGTTTTTGTCCTGTCAATGGGACTTTTTTAGTGTCTAGTTTCGATACTAGTTTATGAATCGATTAGCATCTGATTTTCGATACTTTTGACCCTCACACATAAATTGGATGTATTTTTGTCAGGCAGTAGCACACAGTCTTGACATAAATGCTATGGCTAAACTGTCAAAAAGGCGGCGCTAATGCTATCGTTTGGTGGTGATATTTACTTTAAGATCTGTGTTATCTCCAGAGTCCAGATGGGCGTGATTGACAGGTGGAAGAGCCAATCAGACACCTCCGTCCTGGTTTGAAGGATTTGGTAGTCCTCCGTCGCTATAGCGATAATACAAAACTAAATATTTGCATGTACATGATCCAACCCTCCTCCACCTTAATCATCCACGGCAGCATAACCATATTCTTCCTCAACCTCTCCACCTCCTCCTCTTCACACACACTGGCTTTTGTTCCCTGGTTTTACGGGACTTACTCAGAGATGTGTTTCTCTTGATTCATGCATGTTTCATTAACTCCGTGTGTCTTTATATAAACAGTCTATGCTAGCAGGTTAGCTATGTCCTTTTGTACATACAGTCTATGCTAGCAGCTTAGCTATGTGTGTTTATATACACAGTTTATGCTAACAGGTTAGCTCTATGCTAGCAGGTTAGCACCTATCACCTGTCCCCAACCTGTTACTTATAGAAAAGCAGATACAAATCGACACTAGATCTAGTATCAAAACTAGATACTCGTTTGAGCAGGTATCGATTAGAAATAGAGTCGGTGTCAGACCAAATGATGTAATAAACAAATACTATTATTTTGTGTTGGAACTTTTTTTATTAACTTTAAAATTTGAGGCTACTTGTGGTTTTGCTGCCATTAGCCGCCCGGAGCGTAATTAGCAAACGCCCATCACTTAGCAACGCCGCTAGTCCTGAGACAAAGACACAGGCCCTGAGCTAAAAAAAAAGAGTCTGAAATAAACGAGGGTTTCAGGGACTAAACCAGGACCAAACCAGGTCTAAACCAGGACTAAACCAGGACCAAACCAGGACTAAACCAGGACCAAACCAGGACTAAACCAGGACTAAACCAGGACCAAACCAGGACTAAACCAGGACTAAACCAGGACTAAACCAGGTCTAAACCAGGACTAAACCAGGACTAAACCAGGTCTAAACCAGGACTAAACCAGGTCTAAACCAGGTCTAAACCAGGTCTAAACCAGGACTAAACCAGGTCTAAACCAGGTCTAAACCAGGTCTAAACCAGGACTAAACCAGGTCTAAACCAGATCTAAACCAGGTCTAAACCAGGTCTAAACCAGGACTAAACCAGGACCAAACCAGGACTAAACCAGGTCTAAACCAGGACTAAACCAGGACTAAACCAGGACCAAACCAGGACCAAACCAGGTCTAAACCAGGTCTAAACCAGGACTAAACCAGGTCTAAACCAGGTCTAAACCAGGACTAAACCAGGACCAAACCAGGACTAAACCAGGACTAAACCAGGACCAAACCAGGACTAAACCAGGACTAAACCAGGTCTAAACCAGGACTAATCCATGGGTCACTTTGGATTACACAGATTATTTATTATTTTTATTATTTATTTATGAAAACTGCACTTTCCACTGGTGATAAAGGAGCAGTGTGGAACATTTTGACTTTAAATTCCATAAAAATGAGCCGTGTCTCCAGACACGAGGTAAACACGTTCAAATAAATAAAACTTTTACTGAGAACTTGTCTAACGCTGATTCTTCATCAAACACTGGACATGACGGACACGTTATTTCTGTTATGATCTGGAGTTGTGACGATTATCCAATCAGAACGCAGCATGAGCGTCACATGACTCTCTCAAAGCTGAAATCCAATTGTTTTAAACCTAAAATGTCTCTCTGATCTGATTGGTCACGACCTAAACCCCAGCACCTGTCTGTGGGTCCTGGACACACCTGTGTGTGTCTCTGTGGGTCCTGGACACACCTGTGTGTGTCTCTGTGGGTCCTGGACACACCTGTGTGTGTCTCTGTGGGTCCTGGACACACCTGTGTGTGTCTCTGTGGGTCCTGGACACACCTGTGTGTGTCTGTGGGTCCTGGACACACCTGTGTGTGTCTCTGTGGGTCCTGGACACACCTGTGTGTGTCTCTGTGGGTCCTGGACACACCTGTGTGTGTCTCTGTGGGTCCTGGACACACCTGTGTGTGTCTCTGTGGGTCCTGGACACACCTGTGTGTGTCTCTGTGGGTCCTGGACACACCTGTGTGTGTCTCTATCTGAAGGACAAGGCTCTGGACACAGGTTCCTTAATGAGGCTTTTTTAAACACAGAGTTTATTTTGGACATGATGTGATAATTTTAAACTGGTCAGAACAAAACAGAGCCAGAGTCAGAGAGCCAAAGAGCCAGAGAGCCAAAGAGCCAGAGAGCCAAAGAGCCAGAGAGCCAAAGAGCCAGAGAGCCAGAGAGCCAAAGAGCCAGAGAGCCAAAGAGCCAGAGAGCCAGAGCTAAAGAGCCAAAGAGCCAGAGCTAAAGAGCCAAAGAGCCAGAGAGCCAGAGAGCCAGAGAGCCAGAGCCAAAGAGCCAAAGAGCCAGAGAGCCAGAGAGGAGGAGCCTGGTGGAGTTTAGATCAGTCTGAACTCGGTGGTCACTTTTATTTCAACACATCCACATATCTCTTTGGTCTTCCTCTAGGCCTGTCCCCCTCTGTCCCTCTGTCCCCCTCTGTCCCTCTGTCCCCCTCTGTCCCTCTGTCCCCCTCTGTCCCTCTGTCCCCCTCTGTCCCTCTGTCCTCCTCTGTTAGCCGCACATCAAACAACAGCCCCATAACAAACAAACAAAACAACAGCCCCATAACAAACAAACAAAACAACAGCCCCAAACAAACAAACAAAACAACAGCCCCAAACAAACAAACAAAACAACAGCCCCAAACAAACAAACAAAACAACAGCCCCATAACAAACAAACAAAACAACAGCCCCATAACAAACAAACAAAACAACAGTCCCAAACAAACAAACAAAACAACAGCCCCATAACAAACAAACAAAACAACAGCCCCATAACAAACAAACAAAACAACAGCCCCATAACAAACAAACAAAACAACAGCCCCATAACAAACAAACAAAACAACAGCCCCAAACAAACAAACAAAACAACAGCCCCATAACAAACAAACAAAACAACAGCCCCATAACAAACAAACAAAACAACAGCCCCATAACAAACAAACAAAACAACAGCCCCAAACAAACAAACAAAACAACAGCCCCAAACAAACAAACAAAACAACAGCCCCAAACAAACAAACAAAACAACAGCCCCAAACAAACAAACAAAACAACAGCCCCATAACAAACAAACAAAACAACAGCCCCCCCCTCTGTTATGAACCGTCTGTGATTTAAGTCGATTTTCAGCCAGTGAAGCGGTAAAAAGTATCAAAAATCAGATATGAATCGATACTAAAAATATCAAAAGATATTCATTTGAGCAGATATCGATTCTGCAAAAAAGTCACTATTAACATTAACGAGACAGATTTCATCTTTTCCAAACTGTTTTAGTAAGAAATGAGCGTGTTTGATCTTCATCGCTGCATCAGAATCGGTATCGACTTTTGAATCAACTCCTTCGTATTTAAATCCAGTTTGAAACTTTAGCATCGTGACAATACAAAACCAAAAGTCCTTAGTTTAGCATTAGATATATCCATCTCCATGGAAACCAGCAGGCGATGCATCAATGTGTGTCAACAGGTCAGATCTGTGGAGAGGCAAGCCCACTCATTTGATTTCTAGAAACAAAAACCTGCGATTAGTAAATGCAAGATGGACAACTGGTGCCGTAAAGGCGAGCAATCCAGGCAAAGGAAACAAATCTCCATGGAAACAAGCACAGCTCTACCAGAAAAGTGACACAGTGCACCTTTATCGATATATCAATATTTATCCATCCCAAACCCAAACTCTTGAGCAGATCAGCCCTGACGACACGTGGAGGAGAGACACTGTCCGGCCACAAAAAAGTCACCACCTGGATTTATCTAAGCAAATAGGTCTGAGCCTGTAGGTACGAGTCAGGTCTGTGCTCAAAGAGTGAGGTCAGCTGACACCTGAATATACTGAGTGACCAGGTTATTCCATCGATTGATCATTTTCACACACGTCCACCACAGAGTCCAGACCTTAACCCCAGTGAGAATTTTTGTGCTGAAGCTTTGAGCAGCGTCAGACTCGACCATCATCAATGAAACAGGAGAAACATTAAAGCAACAACTGGATGGAAATAAATCTGTGACGATGAAGAAGAAATCGAAACAATGACACAGAGAAAGTGACGTAATCAAAGATAAAGGAACAAACAAATATCAGAGTGTGACTTTTCTTGGCGGGGCAGTGTGTTTAGTCTTTGTTTCTCGATGTAATATTTCTCCACAGACGTTTAAACTCTAATCTCCAAACCCACAATGGGGAGATGTGCATGTGAGTTTCACCTGTTTAATCTCGGGTTTGGTCCTGTTTTAGTCCTGGTTTAGACCTGGTTTAGTCCTGGTTTAGTCCTGGTTTAGTCCTGGTTTAGTCCTGGTTTAGTCCTGGTTTAGTCCTGGTTTAATCCTGGTTTAGTCCTGGTTTAATCCTGGTTTAGCACAGTTTTAGTCCTGGTTTAGTCCTGGTTTAGTCCTGGTTTAGTCCTGGTTTAATCTCGAGTTTAGCCCAGTTTAGTCCAGTTTTAGCCCAGTTTAAGTCCAGTTTTAGCCCAGTTTAGCCCAGTTTAGTCCAGTTTTAGTCCAGTTTTAGTCCAGTTTTAGCCCAGTTTAGTCCAGTTTTAGTCCAGTTTTAGCCCAGTTTAGCCCAGTTTAGCCCAGTTTAGCCCAGTTATAGCCCAGTTTAGCCCAGTTTAGTCCAGTTTTAGCCCAGTTTCGCCCTGTTCTTACCTCCAAACCACTCTGAGGAGATGTTCATGTTAGTTTCACTTGTCTAATCTCGAGTTTAGCCCAGTTTAAATCCAGTTTCGCCCACTTTCGCCCAGTTTAGTCCAGTTTTAGCCCAGTTTAGTCCAGTTTTAGTCCAGTTTTAGTCCAGTTTTAGCCCAGTTTAGTCCAGTTTTAGTCCAGTTTTAGCCCAGTTTTAGCCCACTTTCGCCCAGTTTAGTCCAGTTATAGCCCAGTTTAGCCCAGTTTAGTCCAGTTTTAGCCCACTTTCGCCCTGTTCTTACCTCCAAACCACTCTGAGGAGATGTTCTGCAGCAGGGTGAAGGGGACGCAGAAGAACGTGATGAGGAGGTCGCTCACGGCCAAGGAGCAGATGAAAATGTCCGTGGCCGTTTGGATCGCGCGCTTCTTTAAAATGATATAAATGACCAAACTGTTCCCCGCGAGCGCGAGGACAAAGATCACTACGTACAGCGCGACGAACGTGGCTTTGGCGCAGTACGGCAGCTCCGGGACGTAAACCAGCGGCTGGATGTTGAACGTGTGGATGAACTCCTCCCGCGTCAAGTTATGAACACGGAGCGTCTTCTGCAGCATCTCAGGAGTGATCCGCGTGGAGCCGTCTGAGGAGCGCGTGGACACGTCCGCCATCGTGTCACGAGCCACGCGCGGAGTGGAGTGAGAGCGGAGTGGAGAGGAGGAGAGGAGGAGGAGAGAGGAGAGGGGAGGAGAGAGGGAGGAGAGAGGGAGAGGAGATGGAGAGAGAGGAACAAAGTGGACTCAGAGCAAAGTGGAGTGAGAGCGGAGTGGAGTGGAGGAGAGGAGGAGGAGAGAGGGAGAGGGGGAGGAGAGAGGGAGAGGAGAGGAGGAGAGGAGGAGGAGAGAGGGAGAGGGGAGGAGAGAGGGAGGAGAGAGAGGAGAGAGACAGGAGCAAAGTGGACTCAGAGCAAAGTGGAGTCAGAGCGGAGTGGAGAGGAGGAGGAGAGAGAGGGAGGAGGAGAGAGGAGAGGAGGAGAGGAGGTGGAGAGAGGGAGGAGAGGGAGGAACAAAGTGGACTCAGAGCAAAGTGGAGTGAGAGCGGAGAGGAGAGGAGGAGGAGAGAGGAGAGGAGGAGAGGAGGAGGAGAGAGGAGAGGGGAGGAGAGAGGGAGGAGAGGGAGGAACAAAGTGGACTCAGAGCAAAGTGGAGTCAGAGCGGAGAGGAGAGGAGGAGGAGGAGAGAGGAGAGGGGAGAGCGGAGAGGAGAGGAGGAGAGGAGGAGGAGAGAGGGAGGAGAGAGAGGGAGGAGAGAGAGGAGAGAGACAGGAGCAAAGTGGAGTGAGAGCGGAGTGGAGAGGAGGAGAGGAGGAGGAGGAGAAAGGGAGAGGGGGAGGACAGAGAGAGAGGAGAGAGGAGGAGAGAGAGGAGCAAAGTGGACTCAGAGCAAAGTGGAGTCAAAGCGGAGTGGAGAGGAGGAGAGGAGGAGGAGAGAGGGAGGAGAGAGAGGGAGGAGAGAGAGGAGAGAGACAGGAGCAAAGTGGAGTGAGAGCAGAGTGGAGAGGAGGAGAGGAGAGAGGGAGAGGGAGGAGGAGGGAGAGCGGAGTGGAGAGGAGGAGAGAGAGGGGGGGAGAGGAGGAGAGGAGGGAGGGAGAGGAGGGAGAGAGAGAGCGGAGAGGAGAGGAGGAGAGGAGGAGGAGAGAGGAGAGGGGGAGGAGAGAGGGAGGAGAGGGAGGAACAAAGTGGACTCAGAGCAAAGTGGAGTCAGAGCGGAGAGGAGAGGAGGAGAGGAGGAGGAGAGAGGGAGGAGAGAGAGGAGAGAGAGAGAGGAGCAAAGTGGAGTCAGAGCAAAGTGGAGAGGAGGAGGAGAGAGGAGAGGAGAGGGAGGAACAAAGTGGACTCAGAGCAAAGTGGAGTGGAGAGGAGGAGAGGAGGAGGAGAGGAGGAGGAGAGGAGGAGGAGAGGAGAGGAAGAGAGAGAGGGAGAGGAGAGAGCGGAGTGGAGAGGAGGAGTGGAGGAGGAGAGAGGAGAGGGGGAGGAGAGAGGGAGGAACAAAGTGGACTCAGAGCAAAGTGGAGTGAGAGCGGAGTGGAGTGGAGGAGAGGAGGAGGAGGAGAAAGGGAGAGGGGAGGAGAGAGGGAGGAGAGAGAGGAGAGAGACAGGAGCAAAGTGGACTCAGAGCAAAGTGGAGTCAGAGCGGAGTGGAGAGGAGGAGGAGAGAGAGGGAGGAGGAGAGAGGAGAGGAGGAGAGGAGGTGGAGAGAGGGAGGAGAGGGAGGAACAAAGTGGACTCAGAGCAAAGTGGAGTGAGAGCGGAGTGGAGTGGAGGAGAGGAGGAGGAGAGAGGGAGAGGGGGAGGAGAGAGGGAGAGGAGAGGAGGAGAGGAGGAGGAGAGAGGGAGAGGGGAGGAGAGAGGGAGGAGAGAGAGGAGAGAGACAGGAGCAAAGTGGAGTCAGAGCGGAGTGGAGAGGAGGAGGAGGAGAAAGGGAGAGGGGGAGGACAGAGAGAGAGGAGAGAGAGAGAGGAGCAAAGTGGACTCAGAGCAAAGTGGAGAGGAGGAGGAGAGAGGAGAGGAGAGGGAGGAACAAAGTGGACTCAGAGCAAAGTGGAGTGGAGAGGAGGAGAGGAGGAGGAGAGGAGGAGGAGAGGAGGAGGAGAGGAGAGGAAGAGAGAGAGGGAGAGGAGAGAGCGGAGTGGAGAGGAGGAGTGGAGGAGGAGAGAGGAGAGGGGGAGGAGAGAGGGAGGAACAAAGTGGACTCAGAGCAAAGTGGAGAGGGGGAGAGAGAGGGAGAGGGAGGAGAGAGAGGAGAGTGAGAGCGGAGTGGAGGAGAGGAGGAGGAGAGAGGAGAGGAGGAGGAGAGAGGAGAGGGGGAGGAGAGAGGGAGGAGAGAGAGGAGCAAAGTGGACTCAGAGCAAAGTGGAGAGGGGGAGAGAGAGGGAGAGGGAGGAGAGAGAGGAGAGTGAGAGCGGAGTGGAGGAGAGGAGGAGGAGAGAGAGGAGCAAAGTGGAGAGGGAAAAGAAGAGGAGGAGGAGAGGAGAGAGAGGAGAGAGAGGAGAGGAGAGAGAGGAGAGGAGAGAGAGGAGCAAAGCAGAGAGGAGCAGAGAGAGAAAGAGGGAGGAGAGAAAGAGATGAGAGAAAGAGAGATGAGAGAGAGAGGAGAAGAGGGAGAGGACAGAGAGGAGAGGGAGAGGAGAGAGAGAGTGAGGATAGAGAGCGAGGAGAGGCAAGAGGGAGGAGGAAAAAAACAGAGGAGAGGGAGAGAGAGACACAAGAGAGAGAAAAGATGGAGAGAGACTGAAGGGGCTGCAGTTTCCTGTTTCCTCAGGTGTCGTCTGATGTTTTTCACATAGTTCATGGTGGAGAATTGCTGCTCACAGACGTCTGAACATCCACAGATTCACATTTATTCACATTTATGTCCATGTCGGGGAAAGTCTCGATAAATGCACGCCGTTTTGGCGAGTACCGGCTTCTGCGCGTGTGACGCTTATTTTGAGCAACGAAAAATAATAAAATATAATTTTATTTTAATTTTACAAGATCACGATAATCTTCCAATTTAGAACTAAAATTAAAAAAAGAAATACCATAAATAAAATACACTTCAATTAAAAACTTGTCCTTTATTCTCCCAAGGAGCCGCATAAAGATGAAGGAGACGTGAGACGTGAGAGGAGACTTCCCTCACCCCGGACACGTCCTCCAGCTCCTCCGGTGGGACCCCAAGGCGTTCCCAGGCCAGAGAGACATAGTCCCTCCAGCGTGTCCTGGGTCTTCCCCGGGGCCTCCTCCCGGTGGGACATGCCCAGAACACCTCCCTAGGGAGGCGTCCAGGAGGCATCCTGAGCAGATGCCCGAGCCACCTCAGCTGGTTCCTCTCAACGTGTAGGAGCAGCGGCTCTACTCCGAGCTCCTCCCGTGTGACCGAGCTCCTCACCCTATCCCTAAGGGTGCGCCCGGCCACTCTGCGGAGGAAGCCCATTTCAGCCGCTTGTATCCGCGATCTTGTCCTTTCGGTCATTACCCAAAGCTCATGACCATAGGTGAGGGTAGGAACGTAGATTGAGGTAAATCGAGAGCTTCGCCTTCCGGCTCAGCTCCTTCTTCACCACAACGGACCGATACAGCGACCGCATCACTGCAGACGCTGAACAAGACCCCGAGATACTTGAACTCCTCCACTTGGGGCAGAGACTCTCCACCCGGAGAGAGAAAACCACCTTTTTCCGGTGGAGAACCATGGCCTCGGATTTGGAGGAGCTGATTCTCATCCCAGACACTTCACACTCGGCTCAAACCGCCCCAGTGCTGCAGGTCCTGGCTCGAAGAAGGCTCAAGAATCTCTTCATGAAGTGGAGCTGAGACGAGGCCTCCTCCTCCACAGACGAGGCCTCCTCCTCCACAGACGAGGCCTCCTCCTCCTCCACAGACGAGGCCTCCTCCTCCACAGACGAGGCCTCCTCCTCCACAGACGAGGCCTCCTCCTCCACAGACAGCTCTGAGTCCTGATTGGCTGCAGGTGCTGGGGTTTAGGTTGTGACCAATCAGATCAGAGAGACATTTTAGGTCTAAAACAATTGGATTTCAGCTTTGAGAGAGTCATGTGACGCTCATGCTGCGTTCTGATTGGATAATCGTCACAACTCCAGATCATAACAGAAATAACGTGTCCGTCATGTCCAGTGTTTGATGAAGAATCAGCGTTAGACAAGTTCTCAGTAAAAGTTTTATTTATTTGAACGTGTTTACCTCGTCATTTTTATCAGACTCTTACAAACTGTCCCTTTAAGTTTGAGAAAAAAACATCTCCATGGAGAGGAAATAAGATTATTATTATTATTATTATTATTATTATTATTATTATTAAAGACAAGAGAAAGACAGAAGGAACAAGTGAACATGACACTTTTTCTCAATGAGTTTTTGTGTCTTCGAGGATCTGAAGAACCTCAGCTTCTCCGATTCGATCTGTGGAAATAAAAAAAGAAAAGTTACAGAAGTGAAAGTATTTAAACGTGACGCTCTGGAGTATTTTGACCCCGTGTGTTTGGGTCTGGAGTATTTTAATGTTTTGTGAAGATAAATGTTTGAACTTTATAATCTCTGGAAACGTCTTTGAACCACTCGACTGAGAAAAGGGAATAATCCACAAGAAGAGAAAGAACCACAGGTTTAGACCTGGTCTAGTCCTGGTCCAGTCCTGGTCTAGTCCTGGTCTAGTCCTGGTTTAGTCCTGGTCTAGTCCTGGTCTAGTCCTGGTCTAGTCCTGGTCTAGTCCTGGTCTCGTCCTGGTCTAGTCCTGGTCTAGTCCTGGTCCGGTCCTGGTCCAGTCCTGGTCTAGTCCTGGTTCAGTCCTGGTCTAGTCCTGGTTCAGTCCTGGTCTAGTCCTGGTCCAGTCCTGGTTTAGTCCTGGTCTAGTCCTGGTCTGACCTGGTTGTTCTGTGGGGCTGGACCTTGTTCTTCTTCTCGGGCTGTGGAGAGACGAGGGTCACACGGGTTTGGATGTGTCTGAAGTTTTGACTTTAGTTTAAGACGTTTTTCTAAATAAAAGCGTCGTGTCATTTTCACACGTCTGGGTCTTGTTTACTTTTTGGTTGCTTGGTAACCAACCAGGAAGTACCAGAATGAAAACCATGTGTTCAAACCTGAGCCCGTGCGGCGGCGGCCTCCATGTTGGATCCACAGTGGGGTTGTACTGTGGAGGGAGGTCAGGGCACAGCCGGAGGTCCGGGTTCTGGAGGTCCGGGTTCTGGAGGTCCGGGTTCTGGAGGTCCGGGTTCTGGAGGTCCGTCCCATCGAGCGCCTGTTTAATCATCCCCATCACCAGATCTTTCTCTGGGGAAGAAAAGTGGGATTTGTTCATCGCAAAACAACAAAGACTCCATGTGTTTTTCAGGTTTGTTTTCTGTTGTTTTTGGACTGATTCATGTTTGAGTTTAATCTTTAATCCACTATTTTCAAGACGTCATTTTGTCCATCTGCTCCCGTTTAAACCTCCAACGAGGCACGCCCCCTGTGACACGCCCCCTGTGACACGCCCCCTGTGACACACCCCCTGTGACACGCCCCCTGTGACACGCCCCCTGTGACACGCCCCCTGTGACACACCCCCTGTGACACGCCCCCTGTGACACGCCCCCTGTGACACGCCCCCTGTGACACGCCCACTGAGACGTCCGCACTTCCTTCTCCAGTTTTATTTTCTTAATCGTTTTTCTAAATCGTCTTAAGCGTCATTTTGGTACAAATGTACAAAAATGTGCTGCTCTAGTGTGATGTGCCTCTGTCCACAGGGGGCGCTACAGCATGAGGCGCTTTGTTGTGACGTTTACGGCGGAGGAGGAGCAGGAGGAGGACACATTAGACCAGAGGAGGAGGAGAAGGAGGACACATTAGACCAGAGGAGCAGGAGGAGGAGGACACATTAGACCAGAGGAGGAGGAGCAGGAGGAGGACACATTAGACCAGAGGAGGAGGAGCAGGAGGAGGAGGAGCAGGAGGAGGACACATTAGACCAGAGGAGGAGGAGCAGGAGGAGGAGGAGCAGGAGGAGGACACATTAGACCAGAGGAGGAGCAGGAGGAGGACACATTAGACCAGAGGAGGAGGAGGAGGAGCAGGAGGAGGACACATTAGACCAGAGGAGGAGCAGGAGGAGGACACATTAGACCAGAGGAGGAGCAGGAGGAGGACACATTAGACCAGAGGAGGAGCAGGAGGAGCAGGAGGAGGACACATTAGACCAGGTGAACTCCTTTATCCTTGAGTGTCTTTGTGTCGTCTGCAGCAGAATGAACAGATCCACTGTTTTCTGTGGAGGACTGTGCTACCGGAGCCTGAAAGGTCAAAAAGGTGAAAAAGAACAAAACAGAACAAAAAAGAACCACAAAAGAACCACAAAAGAACATTCACTGATAATATCTGTACAGTGACGTTTCTATGGAGACGCTGACCCGCGACTGAATGAGTCCGACTCATTTGAACCGTCGCACAACCGTCTGTAAGAAACTGGAAAAGTCACACTGGAGAAAGAAGAAATATAAAGAAAAAAGGAAACAAAATGGAAAAAATAAAAATAAAAATGAAGAAACAAGAACAAATATAAAGAAAAAGTGAAAAAATATAAAAATGAAAAAACAAAGAAAAAAGAAAAAGAAAAAATGAAAAAAATTGAAAAAATAAAAATGAAGAAACAAGAAAAAATATAAAAAAATGAAAAAATAAAAATAATAAAATAAAAAAGCAAGGAAAAAATTATATATATATATATATATATATATATATATATATATATATATATATATATATATATATATATATATATATATATGTGTGTGTGTTGTCACACCAAGACAACAGAACACATGGGCTGTGTCCAAAAGTTCACACATTCCCTACAGGGGGCACTATTTAGGGGTCACACCTTTTTAGTGGTGTCTGAATGTCCATTTGGTGAAAAAGCAGTGCACTCAACCATGTAGTGTGCATCAGTGGTCACTAGAGCGGTCAATATAGACCATGATGCATTGTGAGAGTCATAAAAACCCCAGTGGACAGAGACAGGTCTTCAGCTGGACACGACTGAACGAAGCAGAAGCTCTGGTTTGTCTCACTGTGGATCTGATATGAATAAAACTCTGAAATAAAGTGTCATGGTGTGAAGGTGCTAGCGTTAGCCGCGTTAGCCGCGTTAGCTTCAGCTGTTAAAAGAGCAGAGATGTAAAAACTCAATTCCATTTACCCAGTTTGACATAAACAACCTTTAAACAGTTTTGCCGGCCAGGCGTCTAAGCGTTTCATAATTTGTAGAGGATGTGGTTTCAGTCTTTTTCAAATGAAATGAAAAAGTAAAGATATTTTCTTCTTCTGCTTGTGTCTATCAAAGGGGCTGTGGTTCTGACCTCTTTGTCCGGCTAGAAGAAGCCACTGCTGCACATTGGACAAAGAGTCGGTCTGGAGGATCTGACAGAGCAGCTCCAGCACCTGTGCACACAAACAAAACAGAGCATTAGCATTAGCATTAGCACACGATGCCTCGTCCCCTCCCTCACGCTCCTCTCCTTCTGTTTTCAAAGCTGCTCCTCTTCCTCGGGGCCCTGTGATTCTCTGTGTAAAACTGTTTTGTAGAGACTGACTCGATGGGCCCCCTGCTGGGCTGTTTGTACATCACACGTGCATGTCCCAGGTTCAAAAGTAGAAATATATGTGATGCGTTACACCGAAACACCGGGATTCCACAACTACTGGAGTAAGAAGCACGTTCAGCTGAGGCCTGAGTGAGACGTTTAGTGTCAGAGCGTTTCAGTGTTTTCAAATTGTAAAAAAACAAAAAAACAAAAACAGGTCATTTGAAACAGTTTGGACCAAAATTACTCCTCACTGACCTCATGGATCATAATTTCTCACCAAGATGAGTTTATAAGGACTTTAAGCAACTCTCACAGACCAGGGCGTCACAATAATGCTAACAACAACTACCAGGCTAACAGCGCACTTCCTGATTATCTGACAAAAAAAAAAGCTTTATAGATGCAGACGGCACACAGCGGTTTTATTTTGACCTTGAGAGTTCCTTATGTAATGTCTCTGGGATTTTAATGTTAAAAATCTGATCTCTAACTTGGCTACAAGCAAGTGATGGACCCTCTAAAGAAAAGTCCACAGTGCGGCTTTAAACTGTGAGTGTTTTTCCAGATACTTGGGAGAAGCATTGGGAGCATCAGCACCATGAGTTCCTGGTGTTGGAGCCGGCTGTGAGGGTGGGCTGTCAGCAGGGAGCGGCTGTGGGAGCGGCTGTGGGAGCGACTGTGGGAGCGACTGTGGGAGCGGCTGTGGGAGCGGCTCTGGCTGGATGTGGAAGAGGAGGGTATGAGGCGTCCCGTCTGGGTGGAGTACTGGGTCTGTCTGTGGAGCGGCTCCTCCTCCAAGGGGCATTCCTACAAATACAATAGAGACAGTACCGTGATATAATGTGATGTAATGTGATGTAATGTGATGTACTGTGATATAATGTGATGTACTGTGATGTAATGTGATGTACTGTGATGTAATGTGATGTAATGTGATGTACTGTGATATAATGTGATGTACTGTGATGTAATGTGATGTAATGTGATGTACCGTGATGTAATGTGATGTACTGTGATGTACTGTGATGTACTGTGATGTAACGTGATGTACTGTGATGTACTGTGATGTACTGTGATGTAATGTGATGTAATGTGATGTACTGTGATGTAATGTGATGTAACGTGATGTAATGTGATGTAATGTGATGTAACGTGATGTAATGTGATGTAATGTGATGTAATGTGATGTACCGTGATGTAATGTGATGTAATGTGATGTACCGTGATGTAACGTGATGTAATGTGATGTAATGTGATGTACTGTGATGTAATGTGATGTAACGTGATGTAATGTGATGTAATGTGATGTAACGTGATGTAATGTGATGTACCGTGATGTAATGTGATGTAATGTGATGTACCGTGATGTAACGTGATGTACTGTGATGTACCGTGATGTAATGTGATGTAATGTGATGTACCGTGATGTAACGTGATGTACTGTGATGTACCGTGATGTAATGTGATGTAATGTGATGTACCGTGATGTAACGTGATGTACTGTGATGTAATGTGATGTACTATGATGTACTGTGATGTAACGTGATGTACTGTGATGTAATGTGATGTACTATGATGTACTGTGATGTAATGTGATGTACTATGATGTACTGTGATGTAATGTGATGTACCGTGATGTAACGTGATGTACTGTGATGTAATGTGATGTACTATGATGTACTGTGATGTAATGTGATGTACCGTGATGTAATGTGATGTAATGTGATGTAATGTAATGTACTATGATGTAATGTGATGTACTGTGATGTAATGTGATGTACTGTGATGTAATGTGATATAATATGTTGTACTGTGATGTAATGTGATGCGTTGCTATGGGAGATGAAACCGTAAAGTCTGGTGGAACCTAGAGACTAGTGCTGCCACAATACTAACATTTAAAACTTCATTTCGATACAAAGGAATAGATATAGGAATGTAAAGGTAAATATTTCTAATGTAGGACCAACCCACAGACTGTTTAAAGATGTGACAGAGGGAGTGAGACGTCACCACAGTTTCAACTCCAAATGAAGCTCATCCAGGCTCGAGCAGGTGTAGGAGCGAGTAGGAGCGTTGCAGGTAACACCTCCTCTTGCCTGCGCCGCTGGTTTACCAGGGAACGGGTGCTTAGCAACACTGTCAATCAAACCTGTTGCTAACGCTAGCAGGAGCGACCTCGGAGAAAGAAGGACCTGATTTGTCTGTTATTAATGTTCAGATCTTGATTTACAGACACAATAGTGAAATAAAAACCCCAGGATCATGTAGAGGGTTAATACGAACATTTAAAACCAGAATGAGTCTGAAGAGACAGAGACAGAGAGAGGAGACAGTTTTTACACAGAAACTGAATTGTAGCCAGAGTCGATGGTGCAGGAAGTGCGACATGATCACTTCCTGTTTGGAGGCTAGCAGGTTAGCTATCCATTTATATGTACAGTCTATACTAGTAGGTGAACTTGTCCATTTATATGATCAGTCTGTAGACTAGACGCAGACGAGCTCATAAATGTGGTCGTCATGTTCAAACGCCAAACTGCAGAGGTCCTCACACCACAGTTTGGGAAACCCTCATATTTAAACCAGAAAAGCAAATGACCTTTTTATGTCGATAATGAGTCTGGAGTTATGTGAATGTGAACTAATCAACGACTGACCCACTCAACGCTCTGTCTCAATGATGAACTTTAGAAACCACGAAACGCAGGAGGGTCACAATATTTCAGTTAGAACAGGCCAATTCAAATGGTAAATGTTTAAAATGTGTATTAAATCTAGCAAGTTACTGGTTCTATAGGTTTAAATGTCCAGCCTCAAACAGACAAATCTTATTGTTTTGTTTGAGATAAAACAATTTTTTTTTCAAACATCAATCCATTAAAGATTCCAGTCAAATGATTTAGATGTAAAGAGTAAATCAATGTGACATTTCAAAGTACATCACATTGTGCAAATCATTCTTTTTGTGTCTTTCTCCCATTTTCTTACGCTGTCCCTCATCAAAAACACATCTGGAGACGTTTCACATGTCGTCCATGCATGTTTGAGTAATCTAGTGATCTCTCCTGGACTCTATTCAAACCCTCCTTACAGTTAGCTGTATGAGTCTGTACGAGGCTCCGCCCACAAGTGTGTGTGTCCTCAGTGTCTGCTGTCTTCTGTGTGTCCTCTGCAGTTTCAAGTACGAAGAGACATCACACAAGACTGACCTGTTACACCAATCAATCTGTTCCTTAATCCTCCAGACTCCGCCCCTCTTCACTCTCCCCTTTCATACTCCAGACTCCGCCCCTCTTCACTCTCCCCTTTAGTCCTCCAGACTCCGCCCCTCTTCACTCTCCCCTTTAGTCCTCCAGACTCCGCCCCTCTTCACTCTCCCCTTTAGTCCTCCAGACTCCGCCCCTCTTCACTCTCCACACTCCGCCCCTCTTCACTCTCCAGACTCCGCCCCTCTTCACACTCATGGCCTAAGTAGGATCTTTTTCATTATTAACTGCAGCTGATGTCATTCTCTGGGGTGTGATGCTAACTGGAGGCACTACTCTGTCTGAGGGCGGCGTTTGGCCCCTGGGCCGTAGTTTGGACTCGTTAGTTAAATAATCTTACCTCTTTCTTGTCCTTTTGGGGCTGGGACGTCAGTGAAATCCGTGTCGTTAGCTCTTTTAGCTCCTCCCTCCACCTCTCCGACAGAAAACCTGCAGAAATAGACATAACTCCACCGTTTTCAATCCACGTTTATGTTTTTTATATAGAAACTCACTTGTTCTGCTTTTATTTGCGTTTGTTCCGAGCAGACTGTGAGACAAAGGCAGGTCTGGAGCTCGTCTGAAGATGTTTGCTTTGAGAAGAGGATGAGGGAACAAAGGTGAAGAGCCAAACCAATCATCTCTGACAGAGCACACAGGGCGACCGTTCAGACCTGAAGGAGCAACAGAGGATCACTTTAACCTTGAACATCACAGGACCACTTTAAACCTGAGGAAACATCACAGGACCACCTTAAACCTGAAGAAACATCACAGGACCACTTTAAACCTGAAGAAAAACATCACAGGACCACCTTAAACCTGAAGAAACATCACAGGACCACTTTAAACCTGAGGAAACATCACAGGACCACTTTAAAACTGAAGAAACATCATGGGACCACCTTAAACCTGAAGAAACATCACAGGACCACCTTACACCTGAAGAAAAACATCACAGGACCACCTTAAACCTGAAGAAAAACATCACAGGACCACCTTAAACCTGAAGAAACATCACAGGACCACTTTAAATCTGAAGAAACATCACAGGACCACTTTAAACCTGAAGAAAAACATCACAGGACCACTTTAAACCTGAAGAAAAACATCACAGGACCACTTTAAACCTGAGGAAACATCACAGGACCACTTTAAACCTGAAGAAACATCACAGGACCACTTTAAACCTGAAGAAAAACTTCACAGGACCACTTTAAACCTGAAGAAAAACATCACAGGACCACCTTAAACCTGAAGAAACATCACAGGACCACCTTAAACCTGAAGAAAAACATCACAGGACCACTTTAAACCTGAGGAAACATCACAGGACCACTTTAAACCTGAAGAAAAACATCACAGGACCACTTTAAACCTGAGGAAACATCACAGGACCACTTTAAACCTGAAGAAAAACATCACAGGACCACTTTAAACCTGAAGAAACATCACAGGACCACTTTAAACCTGAAGAAACATCACAGGACCACTTTAAACCACCTGCTCGTTTCCATGGGAACTTCTGGCTTTGCCTGAAATGTTCCTCTTTATGGCATTAAAAACAACTTCATGGAAAATAGTCATAGTGACACCACCAGGCCAAATTACAAATCAGATCTTTGAAGAAGCAAGCGCCTGTTTTTTAAACTTTAACAGAATAAATGTCCCAGTTTAGTCATGATTTAGTCCCGTTTTAGTCCTAGTTTAGTCCTGGTTTAGTCCCGTTTTAGTCCTGGTTTAGTCCTGGTTTAGACCTAGTTCAGTCCTGGTTTGGACTTATTTTAGTCCTGGTTTAGTCCTTGGTTAGTCCTGGGTTAGTCCTGGTTTAGTCCTGTTTTAGTCCTGGTTTAGTCCTTGGTTAGTCCTGGTTTAGTCCTTGGTTAGTCCCGGTTTAGACCCGGTTTAGTCCCGGTTCAGTCCTGGTTTAGTCCTGGTTTGGACTTATTTTAGTCCTGGTTTAGTCCTGGTTTAGTCCTGGTTTAGTCCTTGGTTAGTCCTGGGTTAGTCCTGGTTTAGTCCCGTTTTAGTCCTGGTTTAGTCCTTGGTTAGTCCTGGTTTAGTCCTTGGTTAGTCCTGGTTTAGTCCTGGTTTAGTCCTTGGTTAGTCCTGGTTTAGTCCTGGTTTAGTCCCGGTTTAGTCCTGGGTTAGTCCTGGGTTAGTCCTGTTTTAGTCCTGGTTTAGTCCTGGTTTAGTCCTGGTTTAGTCCTGGGTTAGTCCTGGGTTAGTCCTGTTTTAGTCCTGGTTTAGTCCCGGTTTAGACCTGGTTTAGTCCCGGTTTAGTCCTGGTTTAGTCCTGGGTTAGTCCCGGTTTAGTCCTGGTTTAGTCCTGGTTTAGTCCCGGTTTAGACCCGGTTTAGTCCTGGTTTAGTCCCGGTTTAGTCCTGGTTTAGTCCTGGTTTAGTCCTGTTTTAGTCCTGGTTTAGTCCTGGTTTAGTCCTGGTTTAGTCCTGTTTTAGTCCTGGTTTAGTCCTGGTTTAGTCCTGGTTTAGTCCTGGTTTAGTCCTGGTTTAGTCCCGGTTTAGACCCGGTTTAGTCCTGGTTTAGTCCCGGTTTAGACCCGGTTTAGTCCTGGTTTAGTCCTGGTTTAGTCCTGGTTTAGTCCTGGTTTAGTCGTATTAACCCTCTACATGATCCTGGGGTTTTTATTTCTCTTTTGTTTTTAATAACTGACCAATCAGGTCCTTCTTTACTCGACTTGGCTCCTGTCAGACTGTTAAAGGTAACGCCCCTTCCTGCCTCGCTCCTGATTGGCTCTTTCGTTGCTATGACACTCACATTAGTCGATGTTTAGAGCCCCAAACCCAATTGTGTCCCATGTGTTTGAGTTAATTTTGTCCAGCCTCAGGACAGACGGGGTCAACAGGTCAAATTAAGTCCACTGGGCGCTGTCTGCATCTAATAAAGACATTTGTTTTCCAAAAAGCAGAAAGTGCACTGTTAGCATGCTGATTTTTGCTACTGCTCGCCTCCTTCACATGTGACTGAGATGTGTGAGATTTATATGATTATTTCCATCTTCTGTGTCACTTTTCTTGTACTTCAGGTTTCAAACTGATGTGTGAAATCTGCACTTGGACGGTTTGGTTATGAAAACTGGATTTATTGATTTGAGCTTCCTGCTTACGCCGCCATTTTGAGGACTTTTCACTCTTACATAGATAATTGCTTTCCCTACACAAACAAAAACGCAGGGAACACATTATTCTGACACTTTATTGTACAAAATCGTTGCATAAACTGGACCATCACTGGCCTTTGTTGACGTGACGGTTGCTAGGTAACAGTGACCTGGACTTATGTCACATGCGCCGCCGTGTCCGCCCGCCTGCGCCTGAGCCTCCGACGCTTCAACACGACTTCATCTTAAACGTCTCGCTCTAAAGTTTATCCCTCATGTTCCAAACACATTCCCCACATTTTAAGGATTCACCACGATGAGTTTATAAGCCTCATTTTCTCCACTTTCAGAGGCCAACAACAACCAGCATGCTAACAGCGCACTTCCTGGTTCCCGGTGGATAAAACTCTTTAATTAGAAGAACACGGCACTGAACAGAATAAACGGACATGGCTAACGTGCTAGCATAGACTGTATATATAAATGGACAGAGCTAACGTGCTAGCATAGACTGTATATATAAGTGCATATAGCTAACGTGCTAGCAGAGACTGTATATATAAGTGCATATAGCTAACGTGCTAGCAGAGACTGTATATATAAGTGCATATAGCTAATGTGCTAGCATAGACTATATATAAGTGCATATAGCTAACATGCTAGCATAGATAGCTATTCATGCTAGTTTCATTAATCGTTTGTAAACGTATTTGTCTCTGAGCCAAACACACAGTTTAAATGTGACATGTTAAAATCAGGGCATGTTCCTCATTCTCTAGTTCAGTTGTTGTAATTCCCTCTGCTGCCTGTAGATGGTGAGTTTTTTTAATTTAGGTGTTATTTGATTTTCCGTTTAAAGGTGATGAGCCGGGAGCCGTACCCTGGATGTGCCTGACTCGACTGGGATGAGGGTTGTGTCGGGAGAAGAAGGAGTGATGACTCAAAGAACCGAAGCGTGCGCTGCTCCGTGACATCAGCCGGGGCAGATCCACGCTGGACGCCGCAGTGCTCCCCCTAGTGTCCGGGCTGTGGGACGACGCCATGTCAAAAATGTGAAAATGAGAAGAGCTGCAAACAAAAAAACAAACAAACAAGATTTACTCACAAGTCTGATCAAAACAGGACTTTAAAGAGGAGGTGTCACTTTCTCCCGTGTTCTGACGTCATGAGACACACGTCTGAAGAGTGTTTGAGTCATCTAGAGATCTCTCCACGGCTCTATTCAAAACCTCCTCACAGTTAGCAGGACGAGCTTGTACGAGGCTCCGCCCACAAGCCTACATCACCCATGTACGAGGCTCCGCCCACAAGCCTACACCACCCATGCTCCACACAACAATCCTCCATAAATAAACAAAAACATGACACAAACTGTGCACTATGACGCGACAAACCTGGTGTGATGTGCAGGAGTTTCATTAGTGCTCTGAAGGGGGAGGGGCTTAGCACAGAGAGCAAAGAGAGAAGAGACTCAGAGCGACAGTGAAACTTATAAAACATGTTAATACAGAGCTGTGGAGTTTATACTTTTACTTGTTCTTGAGTAATACTTATTTTATGTAACAGTACTCTTACTCGAGTACTAGACTGCACAGAGTAACAGTACTCTTACTCGAGTACTAGACTGCACAGAGTAACAGTACTCTTACTCGAGTACTAGACTGCACAGAGTAACAGTACTATTACTCGAGTACTAGACTGCACAGAGTAACAGTACTATTACTCGAGTACTAGACTGCACAGAGTAACAGTACTATTACTCGAGTAAAAGTAGTGTTCACTGTGAGTTTTAAGTATCTTTATGTAACAAAATGAAATGATTTGAACTTTTGTTTTTGTGTCACTTTCTTCAGATCAAATTTTATCTTTAATCTAACGGCTGAAAATAGTAAAGTACTGTACTCGAGTACACATGTGAGGTATCTGTACTTCAGTACATTTTACAGAGTGTGTACTTTTTACTTTTACTTGAGTAAACGCACCGCCTGCCCTGAGGCTGAGACGCCAAAACCGACAGAAATAAACAAAACTCCAGATATAAAATACACTTTTACCTTAAAGTCCCAGGAGTCCACTCCGCTGCTCCACAGACCTGACGTCTTCATAAAGTCTCTGTTTTTGTCAGTTGCCTGGCGACTTCACAATAGACCGTAGACTCTGTACAGCGTCCTCCCCCTCACGAGGGACACTGAAATCTGAGCTTTGTTTAACACAATCTGACCTGAACTGAGCCGGACTAGGTCAGCTGATCCGAGGTGTTAAACACCACCCTCACCAACAGCAACTGTGGAGGTGGAGCAAGACGTCCCCACAGAGTCAAGACTGTGACGTCCCCACAGAGTCAAGACTGTGACGTCCCCACAGAGTCAAGACTGTGACGTCCCCACAGAGTCAAGACTGTGACGTCCCCACAGAGTCAAGACTGTGACTGTGACGTCCCCACAGAGTCAAGACTGTGACGTCCCCACAGAGTCAAGACTGTGACTGTGACGTCCCCAGAGTCAAGACTGTGACGTCCCCACAGAGTCAAGACTGTGACTGTGACGTCCCCACAGAGTCAAGACTGTGACGTCCCCACAGAGTCAAGACTGTGACGTCCCCGCAGAGTCAAGACTGTGACGTCCCCACAGAGTCAAGACTGTGACTGTGACGTCCCCACAGGGTCAAGACTGTGACGTCCCCGCAGAGTCAAGACTGTGACTGTGACGTCCCCAGAGTCAAGACTGTGACGTCCCCACAGAGTCAAGACTGTGACTGTGACGTCCCCACAGAGTCAAGACTGTGACGTCCCCACAGAGTCAAGACTGTGACGTCCCCGCAGAGTCAAGACTGTGACGTCCCCACAGAGTCAAGACTGTGACTGTGACGTCCCCAGAGTCAAGACTGTGACGTCCCCACAGAGTCAAGACTGTGACTGTGACGTCCCCACAGAGTCAAGACTGTGACGTCCCCACAGAGTCAAGACTGTGACGTCCCCGCAGAGTCAAGACTGTGACGTCCCCACAGAGTCAAGACTGTGACTGTGACGTCCCCACAGGGTCAAGACTGTGACGTCCCCGCAGAGTCAAGACTGTGACTGTGACGTCCCCAGAGTCAAGACTGTGACGTCCCCACAGAGTCAAGACTGTGACTGTGACGTCCCCACATAGTCAAGACTGTGACGTCCCCACAGAGTCAAGACTGTGACGTCCCCGCAGAGTCAAGACTGTGACGTCCCCACAGAGTCAAGACTGTGACTGTGACGTCCCCACAGGGTCAAGACTGTGACGTCCCCACAGAGTCAAGACTGTGACGTCCCCACAGAGTCAAGACTGTGACGTCCCCACAGAGTCAAGACTGTGACTGTGACGTCCCCACAGAGTCAAGACTGTGACGTCCCCACAGAGTCAAGACTGTGACTGTGACGTCTCCACAGAGTCAAGACTGTGACGTCCCCACAGAGTCAAGACTGTGACGTCCCCGCAGAGTCAAGACTGTGACGTCCCCGCAGAGTCAAGACTGTGACGTCCCCACAGAGTCAAGACTGTGACTGTGACGTCCCCACAGAGTCAAGACTGTGACGTCCCCGCAGAGTCAAGACTGTGACGTCCCCGCAGAGTCAAGACTGTGACGTCCCCACAGAGTCAAGACTGTGACGTCCCCACAGAGTCAAGACTGTGACGTCCCCGCAGAGTCAAGACTGTGACGTCCCCGCAGAGTCAAGACTGTGATGTCCCCACAGAGTCAAGACTGTGACGTCCCCGCAGAGTCAAGAGAGTGACGTCCCCGCAGAGTCAAGACTGTGACGTCCCCGCAGAGTCAAGACTGTGACGTCCCCACAGAGTCAAGACTGTGACGTCCCCGCAGAGTTCAGCTCCACTGTGTCGTCCCCACAGAGTCAAGACTGTGATGTCCCCGCAGAGTTCAGCTCCAGACTGTGACGTCCCCACAGAGTCAAGAGTGTGACGTCCCCACGGAGTCAAGACTGTGACGTCCCCGCAGAGTCAAGACTGTGACGTCCTCGCAGAATCAAGACTGTGACGTCCCCGCAGAGTCAAGACTGTGACGTCCCCGCAAAGTCAAGACTGTGACGTCCCCACAGAGTCAAGACTGTGACGTCCCCACAGAGTTCAGCAGGTTTGAACAGGTTTGAGGTAAACGGCCTGTGGGTCAGCGATCGTCCTGTGGGTCAGCGATCGTCCTGTGGGTCAGCGATCGTCCTGTGAATCCTCTGAATGAAGCAGACGAGTCCACGGCTCATGAATCATCAGAGGCTTTTTTCATTTCTGCTTGACGTTTTTAATGAAATGTTATCACTGAATCGGACTGAGGGTGTGATGATGGACAGATCTCATCCTCACCTGCAGACGGGTCACCGGGTGCAGCACTGGTGGGTTTATCCAGTGGCTCCTGAACGGGTCAAATGCATTTAAAGGCCCAGTATCACACAAAATGAACTCTGAGCTTTGATCCATGTTCTAAAGCCACAGACCTGGACTTGTGTTTTGTTTCATTCACATGTTTGAGTCACTTTATTATTCGTCTGTAACATCTACAAAGATCAAAATGTGACGTTCCACCTTGTGATGTCATCAAGTGGTAGTTTTGAAGTCAACAGCTCCTTTTAGCTTTAGTTCAGTCGAGATAAGAGACAACTCCAGGACTGGTCCTGGTCCTGGTCTTCGTCCTGGTCCTGGTCTTCGTCCTGGTCTTAGTCCTGATCCTGGTCCTGGTCCTGGTCTTGGTCCTGATCCTGGTCTTGGTCCTGGTCCTGGTCTTAGTCCTGGTCCTGGTCTTAGTCCTGGTCCTGGTCCTGGTCCTGATCCTGGTCTTGGTCCTGGTCCTGGTCTTAGTCCTGGTCCTGGTCTTCGTCTTGGTCCTGGTCCTGGTCTTAGTCCTGGTCCTGGTCTTAGTCCTGGTCCTGGTCCTGGTCTTGGTCCTGGTCTTAGTCCTGGTCTTGGTCCTGGTCCTGGTCCTGGTCCTGTCTCTCTGACAGGTGGACTTCACTTTGACGTCATTCATCCTTCACACAAGGACCTGCTCAAGGCAAAGAGAGAGAACGAGAGAAAAGAGGGAGAGAAAAGAGGGAGTGACAGAGAGAAAGAAAAGAGAGAGAGAATGAGAAAAAAGAGTGAGAGAGGAAGTGATGGGAGGAAGGACAAATGAAAGAGAGGGAGTGAGAGACAGAAAGAAGAGAGAGAGGAAGTGAAGGAAGGAGCAGTGAATGACAGAAAGAGACAGAAAAAAAGACGAGAGAGAGCGAGAGAAACAAGGAGAGAAACAGAGAGAGAGAGGAGGAGGAGGAGGAGGAGGAGGAGTGTGAGAGCGGACTGGCACAAGACAGGACACAACGTCAAAGAACAATCTGGAACAAGTCACAGAACTAAACCAGGACTAAACCAGGACTAAATCAGGACTGAACCAGGACTGAACCAGGACTAAACCAGGACTAAACCAGGACTAAATCAGGTCTAAACCAGGACTGAACCAGGACTTGACCTCACTGCTGCAGAAGGTTCTAGATTCTTTGGGGCGGTTCTGTTTTTATCTCAGGAATTTGACTTTGATAAAACGTGAGAAAAATGAACGAAAAGTAAATAAAATATTTGACTGAGTGAAATATGTGTGTGTGTCTGTGTGTGTGTCTGTGTGTGTGTCTGTGTGTGTGTAGGGGTGTGTGGGGGTGTTTGTGTGTGTATGTATACACCCCCCCCCCCCCTACACCTCCCCCACACACCCCTACACACACACAGACACACACACACACACAGTGAACAGCTGCAGACGAGGAACTTTTCAAAACGACTTTAGACGAGTAAATATTTGACATTTTTGTGGCATTTTTCTGATTTGAAAGTTTTTCCTCAAAAGAAGAAAATGAGAAACTGAACACAACTGAACACATCTGAACACATCTGAACACAACTGAACACAACTGAACACATCTGCACACAACTGAACACATCTGAACACATCTGAACACAACTGAACACAACTGAACACATCTGAACACATCTGAACACAACTGAACACATCTGAACACAACTGAACACAACTGAACACAACTGAACACATCTGCACACAACTGAACACATCTGAACACAACTGAACACAACTGCACACAACTGAACACAACTGAACACATCTGAACACAACTGAACACAACTGCACACAACTGAACACATCTGAACACAACTGAACACAACTGCACACAACTGAACACATCTGAACACATCTGAACACATCTGAACACAACTGAACACAACTGAACACAACTGAACACAACTGAACACATCTGAACACAACTGAACACAACTGAACACATCTGAACACAACTGAACACAACTGAACACAACTGAACACATCTGAACACATCTGCACACAACTGAACACAACTGAACACAACTGAACACATCTGCACACAACTGAACACAACTGAACACATCTGCACACAACTGAACACAACTGAACACATCTAAACACATCTGCACACAACTGAACACAACTGAACACAACTGAACACATCTGCACACAACTGAACACAACTGCACACAACTGAACACATCTGAACACATCTGAACACAACTGAACACATCTGAACACATCTGAACACATCTGAACACAACTGAACACATCTGAACACATCTGAACACAACTGAACACATCTGAACACATCTGAACACAACTGAACACAACTGAACACAACTGAACACATCTGAACACATCTGAACACAACTGAACACATCTGAACACATCTGAACACAACTGAACACAACTGAACACATCTGAACACAACTGAACACAACTGAACACAACTGAACACATCTGAACACAACTGAACACATCTGAACACAACTGAACACAACTGAACACAACTGAACACATCTGAACACAACTGAACACAACTGAACACATCTGAACACAACTGAACACATCTGAACACAACTGAACACAACTGAACACAACTGAACACATCTGAACACAACTGAACACAACTGAACACAACTGAACACATCTGAACACAACTGAACACAACTGAACACATGGTTCCTCTGCTGTAGAACGTCTGGTTCCTCTGCCTCCTCTAATTCTGTTCCGTCATCGAAAACCTGGTGTGATGTGCAGGAGTTTCATTCGTGCGATGCAGCTGATTGTGATAGTGCTCTGAAGGGGGAGGGGCTTAGCAAAGGGAGGCGGGACAAAAATGAAAGTGAAGCTTATAAAACATGTAAATAAGTTGTTTTTTGGGCGAATATGGCATTTTCAAAACCATAAAAGTAAAAACAGAGCGACTGAGTTCAAAAATGTGCTTTTACCTTTTACATCACGAACACAAGATCATCAACCGTGACAAGAACGTGCGCACAAGTCACATGATATGATACACGTTTCACTTCCAGAGGTGAGGCCGCTTGTCGCCGTGGTAACAGCCGTGTGTTCTGCAGTTTGAACACGCTTGTTTAATGTTTACTCCTGTACTGTCCTTGGTTAAAACTGACAACAAGGCTATATGTGAATGAGATAAAGCTGCACTGTGTAACTTTCAGAAACAGACCTGGAGTTGTGTTTTGTTTCATTCACACATGTTTGACTCACACTTTATTATTATTATTATGACTCAAAACGCTCTGTTCCACCTCGTGATGTCAGCAGCAGTTACAGATATCTCCTTTAAATATACAGTGAAGTAAAAGTAAAAAGTATCAGTGGTAAAATGTACTTAAGTATAATATTTAGGTATTTCAACTGCCAACCTTCAGCTCAGAGGACACACGCTCTACAGACTGAGTGTTAAAGTGCGCACATGTCCCTCTGGGTTTGCCGTAGTTCCATAATCGTCTCCGTCCCGGCCTCTCGTCTAAAATGACACTGAATCACTCTTTTGATGGTGACGCCACAAACCATGAAAGTTTCCACAGTGTGTAATGAATGAACAGCTCGTCAGACGCATCGGACGGGGAACAAGCTGGAACACGCTATGAGCCAGTCGCACGTTAACTCGTCATGTGTGAACGCGACGTCGATGGAGTTAGCGACGTCCATGGAGTTAGCGACGTCGATGGAGCTAGCGACGTCCATGGAGCTAGCGACGTCCATGGATTTAGCGACGTGGATGGAGTTAGCGACGTCGATGGAGCTAGCGACGTCGATGGAGCTAGCGACGTCCATGGATTTAGCGACGTCCATGGAGTTAGCGACGTCCATGGAGTTAGCGACGTCCATGGAGCTAGCGACGTCCATGGAGTTAGCGACGTCCATGGAGTTAGCGACGTCCATGGAGCTAGCGACGTCCATGGAGTTAGCGACGTCGATGGAGTTAGCGACGTCCATGGAGTTAGCGACGTCCATGGAGCTAGCGACGTCCATGGAGTTAGCGACGTCGATGGAGCTAGAGACGTGGATGGAGCTAGCGACGTCGATGGAGTTAGCGACGTCCATGGAGCTAGCGACGTCCATGGAGCTAGCGACGTCCATGGATTTAGCGACGTCCATGGAGTTAGCGACATCGACATGAGCAGCTGTCGTTTCGTCCTTTTCCCTTTTTTTTTTTGGCTAAAGTGACTTCAAATATATTTAACTAAAAGTGTGTTCTGTGTACTGTGTTAAAGACAAACACTAAAGCTGCACTGTGTAACTTTACGGTGGGGTGTCTGATACCAGATGTTACTGCTTTGCCTGTAATGTCCCACAGTATGGCATTAAACTTATCTTTCATACATTTATTCAATTGCAGATGTTTTTTTCTGTCAAAATAAAAAACACTTTGAAAAACATTCTTACCGTGGGTCGGCTCGCCTCTGCACAGATCTGACCTATAACCTTCTGCTTTGGTGGTGCTTTCTGCTCGTCTCTGTGGAGATAGATGAGTTTAATGCCATAGTGCGGAGCATACCAGGCAAAGCGATAACATTTCCATGGAGACATCTGGTTGTTCCAAAGTTCCTCCTCACTGACCTCATGCATCAGAACATCATAATCACTCACCATGATGAGTTTATAAGTGCTTTTCACAACTTTCAGAAATCTGTGAAACCAGGTCTTTTTCCATGATGCTGAATCCAACAGCTAGCATGTTAACCACGCACTTCCAGATTCTTGGACAATTAAACACTTGATATTTACAGTAGGTGCAGACACAGTAGGTTCATACAACAAATCTGTACTGGGCGAGACAAGGGGGGAAAAATCAGGTACAGGTCCTTTAAAATCCATATCAGTCTCTCTCAACTCAAGTCGTCAAGAAGCTCCTCACGCTCCAGAAGGTCCAGACTCTCCAGAAGCTCCTGACGCTCCAGAAGCTCCTGACGCTCCAGAAGGTCCAGACGCTCCAGAAGCTCCTGACGCTCCAGAAGCTCCTGACGCTCCAGAAGGTCCAGACGCTCCAGAAGCTCCTCACGCTCCAGAAGGTCCTGACGCTCCAGAAGGTCCAGACGCTCCAGAAGCTCCTGACGCTCCAGAAGGTCCTGACGCTCCAGAAGGTCCAGACGCTCCAGAAGGCCCTGACGCTCCAGAAGGTCCAGACGCTCCAGACCATAGGTGTAAAACTCAATTTCACCGAGGGCCACATCAGCAAAATGGTTTCTCTCAAATTTGCTAAGATATAAAATATGTCTGTGTAACTGCATAACTCTGACATTTTAAGACAGTTGTACATTGAAGAAGGTCTGGACAATCCAAAAGGTCCAGACTCTTCAGAAGGTCCAGATGCTCCAGACAGTCTAGAAGGTACAGACAATCCAGAAGGTCCAGACAATCCAGAAGGTCCAGACACTCTGCTTCAGACAATCCAGAAGCTCCCAATGCTCCAGAAGGTCCAGGCGCTGCAGATGCTCCAGATGCACCAGACTCCCCAGACGCTTCATTCATGCTTTAAATAGCACACACCTCTGCTGTGGCTCTGCGGCTTCATGTGTATAAACTTTTATCCTTGAGCCCATGTGGCTCCAATCTTTCTCTGTAGTTTTTATCTTGTGTCCGTGGCCTTCGGCTGGATTATAAAACCAGACGAGAGACTGGGGCTCGTTGCTATCACTGCCTCAGACTCTCAGAGGAACATGCTGCCGGCGCTGGTCAAGCTCTGCTGTGGAATCTCCTACCCTCATCTGAGGAGCATGGCAGGTAGAGCACGTTCACCTTTCACGTTTAATGTCTGTGTCTTTTCAAATGAGTCAATGTGACAGTGACACGTCTGTTTAAAACGTTTTCTTTATTCAAGAAGCTCACAGCATCAGGACAGTATGACCCTTTAAGTCAAGGGCTGACCTCAATACAGAGATCAGCACGTGTTCAGCTCTGTGTGTTCAGTTCTGTGTGTTCAGCTCTGTGTGTTCAGCTCTGTGTGTTCAGCTCTGTGTGTTCATCTCTGTGTGTTCATCTCTGTGTGTTCATCTCTGTGTGTTCATCTCTGTGTGTTCAGCTCTGTGTGTTCAGCTCTGTGTGTTCATCTCTGTGTGTTCAGCTCTGTGTGTTCAGCTCTGTGTGTTCATCTCTGTGTGTTCATCTCTGTGTGTTCATCTCTGTGTGTTCAGCTCTGTGTGTTCAGCTCTGTGTGTTCAGCTCTGTGTGTTCAGTTCTGTGTGTTCAGCTCTGTGTGTTCTGTTCTGTGTGTTCAGTTCTGTGTGTTCAGTTCTGTGTGTTCAGTTCGGTGTGTTCAGTTCGGTGTGTTCAGTTCTGTGTGTTCAGCTCTGTGTGTTCATCTCTGTGTGTTCAGTTCTGTGTGTTCAGTTCTGTGTGTTCAGCTCTGTGTGTTCAGTTCTGTGTGTTCAGTTCTGTGTGTTCAGTTCTTATTGTAATTCCGTTGTGTTCAGGTCTGCAGCGTGCGGCGGTGGCAGTGATAGGCCAGGAGATCTCACACCTGAACACCAGGAGACCCCCCCAGGTCCAGACCCACGTCCAGACCCACACAGCGCCATCTAACGGTGTGAGACCTCAGTCCTCATGTTTCACCTGTTCATTTGTAGTTGTTTTATTTTATTTAATTTGCAAAAACAGAAATGGGAAACACAACAACAACAAAAACAATTAAAGCCGCAAGCGGCATCGAACGGCCCTCGCGGGCCGTGCTTCGCACTCGGCCGACCCCGCACTCCCTGTGGGTGGCGCTAACGCGCCACTTGTCCCTTTTTTATTGCGGCTTTGGGCTGCACTTGTCACCAAACAAGTCAATTTGTGCTGATGCACAAAATGCAACAACATGGGTTTTCCAGGCATCGCCATGGCAACACCGTGCAAAATACAAACTTGGCCCGTTGGACTTTTTTGTCGGGGACGACCTGAAGAATCACTGTGCCAAATTTTGTGTTCGTCGTTGACGGTAATATGTCGTTATAAGACTTTGAAATGTACAAAAATTTGGAAATTTTCCCATTAGGATAACATGGGCGCTTTCGCGCATCGCCATGGTAACCCAGTAAAAAATATGACATGAGTCTGATTGACTTTTTTGATCAGGATGACATGAAGAGTCATGGTGCCAAATTTCACATTATTCCATGAAACTAATATTTTTCCCATGAATGGGAAAAATTTGGAGATTTCCCATTAGGATAACATTGGCAGTTTGGCGCATCGCCATGGCAACACGGTGCAAAAAAAAGCATGGGTCTGATTGACTTTATTGATTGGGATGACCCAATGGAATTTTGTGTCAAATTTGGTAACATTTGGAAAAACTACATTTTCAGCCTTCCATACAAATTTATTTATTATTCTGTAGGGGGCGCTGTCGCGCCAAATTGTTTTCTTTCACAAACATTAGAATTAGGCCGGAAAGTTTTACAACTGATTCGAATTTGAGCAAAATCGGACTTTGCATGCACAAACGGGAGCAAATTTTGACTTTTGAAAATTGCAAAATTTCCGATGGAATTTTGCGGCTTCGCCGCACGGAAACCGTAAAAGGGATCATCATAAATTGGATAACTTTAGATGCCCCACTTATCTAGATGATGTACAGTGAATTTCAGCCCTGCAGGTGAAGCGCCTTCAGAGGAGTTGACGAAAATGCGAGGTCAGCGAAAACGCTGACTCGGCGTTTTGGAATTTTCAATCCAAGATGGCCGACTTCCGGTGCATCAGGGGGCGTGGCCATAATAATCTTTTTTATTTGGCATCACTTGAGGAATGCGTGTACCGAATTTCGTGGCTCTACGCCAAACTTGACGTCGCGACGTCTCCCATTGACGCAATGTATTTTGACTTTTGCAGGGGGCGCTGTCGCGCCACTTTTTTATGCCCAATGATGCACCACATAAAAAAATAAATTTTTCGGCAGACCTGAATTTTGGGCAAAATTTGGTGAGTTTTTGAATATGTTCAGGGGGTCAAATTACTGCTCAAAGAGCAGAAGAATAAAAAAAATAATAATAATAAAAATAATAATATTTTTAGCAAAAACAATATATCCGATAACATTAGAAACACATATTATACGTTTTTTGAAAGCTCTGGACCTTCCCCACGTCACCGTGGGGTCAATGGCGAATGACGAGCGCTAACGCGCTCGTCATTCGCCATGACGTCGGGGTCCGCCATTGACCTCCCATTGACTTCCATTCATTTTAGCAGTAACAAGTATGGCCCATGCCTGCGGCATGGGGGCTTGGATAGGGCTCGATGCCAGGAGTGTGTTTGGGAACATGAGCGCTTCGCGCTGCGTCAGCGTCAACATTGAGTCAATGGGCTTCGCCCATTGACTCGATGTTGACGCTGACATGCTAGCAACAACAAATATGCAAACCCATGCCTACGGCATGGGTTGCTAGGACACAGGAGTCTGTGCAAGGTCGCGGTGCTGCCACGAAGTTGCGCGCTTCGCGCGCAACTTCGTGAAGACAGTCTGCAACGATGAGTGCTTCGCACTCATCGTTGCGGAAGCAATAGGCCCTACGCCCTGTAGGGGCTCGGGCCTAATTAATGTAACTTAAGCTACTGTTTTATCTGTATTATTATTATTATTAGGCCCGAGCCCCTACAGGGCGTAGGGCCTATTGCTTCCGCAACGATGAGTGCGAAGCACTCATCGTTGCAAACTGTCTTCACGAAGTTGCGCGCGAAGCGCGCAACTTCGTGGCAGCACCGCGACCTTGCACAGACTCCTGTGTCCTAGCAACCCATGCCGTAGGCATGGGACATGCATATTTGTTCTTGCTAGCATGTCAGCGTCAACATTGAGTCAATGGGCGAAGCCCATTGACTCAATGTTGACGCTGACGCAGCGCGAAGCGCTAATGTCCCCAAACACACTCCTGGCATCGAGCCCTATCCAAGCCCCCATGCCGCAGGCATGGGCCATACTTGTTACTGCTAAAATGAATGGAAGTCAATGGGAGGTCAATGGCGGACCCCGACGTCATGGCGAATGACGAGCGCGTTAGCGCTCGTCATTCGCCATTGACCCCACGGTGACGTGGGGAAAGTTGAGAGCTTTCAAAAAACGTATAATATGTCATTCTAATGTTTTCGGATATATTGTTTTTGCTAAAAATATTATTATTATTTTTTTTTTTTTTATTCTTCTGCTCTTTGAGCAGTAATTTGACCCCCTGAACATATTCAAAAACTCACCAAATTTTGCCCAAAATTCAGGTCTGCCGAAAAATTTATTTTTTTATGTGGTGCATCATTGGGCATAAAAAAATGGCGCGACAGCGCCCCCTGCAAAAGTCAAAATACATTGCGTCAATGGGAGACGTCGCGACGTCAAGTTTGGCGTAGAGCCACGAAATTTGGTACACGCATTCTTCAAGTGATGCCAAATAAAAAAGATTATTATGGCCACGCCCCCTGACGCACAGGAAGTCGGCCATCTTGGATTGAAAATTCCAAAATGCCGAGTCAGCGTTTTCGCTGACCTCGCATTTTCGTCAACTCCTCTGAAGGCGCTTCACCTTCAGAGCTGAAATTCACTGTACATCATCTAGACAAGTGGGGCATCAAAAGTTATCCAATTTATGATGATCCCTATTACGGTTTCCGTGCGGCGAAGCCGCAAAATTCCATCGGAATTTTTGCAATTTTCAAAAGTCAAAATTTGCTCCCGTTTGCGCATGCAAAGTCCGATTTTGCTCAAATTCGAATCAGTTGTAAAACTTTCAGGCCTAAAGCTACTCATTATGATTGAAACTAAATTGGCGTGATAGCGCCCCCTACAGAACATCTAATATATTTGTATGGAAGGCCGAAAATTTAGTTTTCCCAAATGTTACCAAATTTGACACAAAATTCCATTGGGTCATCCCAATTAATAAAGTCAATCAGACCTATGTCGTCTTTTGCACCGTGTTGCCATGGCGATGCGCCAAACTGCCAATGTTATCCTAATGGGAAACCTCCCAATTTTTCCCATTCATGGGAAAAATATTAGTTTCATGGAATAATGTGAAATTTGGCACCATGACTTTTCATGTCATCCTGATCAAAAAAGTCAATCAGACCCATGTCATATTTTTCACTGGGTTGCCATGGCGATGCGCGAAAGCGCCCATGTTATCCTAATGGGGAAATTTCCAAATTTTCGTACATTTCAAAGTCTTATAACGACCTATTACCGTCAATGACGAACATAAAATTTGGCACAGTGATTCTTCAGGTCGCCCCCGACAAAAAAGTCCAACGGGCCAAGTTTGTATTTTGCACGGTGTTGCCATGGCGATGCCTGGAAAACCCATGTTTTTGCATTTTGTGCATCAGCACTTCCAGTGTGTTTTGACTTGTTTGGTGCCAAACGGAGTCCAAAGCCGCAATAAAATAGAGGCAAGTGGCACGTCAGTGCCACCCACAGGGAGTGCCGGGTCGGCCGAGTGCGAAGCACGGCCCGCGAGGGCCGTTCGATGCCGCTTGCGGCTTTAATTATTATTATTATTATTATTAATAATAATAATAATAATAATAATAATAATAATAATAATAATAATAATAAACAAAAAGAAATAAATTTAAGCCTTTCTCTTTTTGTGTTTCTGTTCTGTTTTTTTTGCAGATGTTTATAAAGTGACACTTTTCTGTAAATTGATTTCTATGTTGAGAAAATGGAGGTTTGCTGTAATTACAACAGATTAAAACTGTGATGCTAATGAGCCAATCACTGATAGCGCTGAGCACAGATCCGGTTAGCATGCTATGGTTAGCATGCTATGGTTAGCATGCTATGGTTAGCATGCTATGGTTAGCATGCTATGGTTAGCATGCTATGGTTAGCATGCTATGACTGCTGCACAAAAAGGCTACACACAGTACAGGCTGGTCTCTGCAGACAGTTACATCAGATTCCTTCTCACAGGCGTCACATGTGACTTCAGGCGCTAACATTATTTTGATCATTATTTTATTTTAGCAAATTTCTCCTGTGTCTTTTTACGACAAAGTCCATGATGTAATAAAGGAGAGATGTGTCCAGTGAAAGATAGACTCAGGGCTACTACTACTACTACTACTACTACTACTACTACTACTACTGCTGCTGCTACTACTACTACTACTACTAATACTACTACTACTACTACTACTACTACTACTACTACTACTACTACTGCTGCTGCTACTACTACTACTACTACTAATACTACTACTACTACTACTACTACTACTACTGCTGCTACTGCTGCTACTACTACTACTAATACTACTACTACTACTACTACTACTACTACTACTGTTACTGTTACTGCTGCAGTGCATATGGCAGGTGCTGTGTGTGTGCTTTTTATTCATACACACAAACACACACAAACACACACAGATCATTTGTTCTGTTCTTGTTTCAGAGCTGAGGTTTTCCACAGAAGAGCAGAGTCTTTATGAGCAGCAGGGACGAGGCGCCATGGAAACAGCTCTGAGTGTGATACAAGACAGAGACGGGTGGAAGACGGAGGTCACAGAGGTACAAACATCTAAACCTGGACTAAACCGGGACTAAACCAGGACTAGATCAGGACTGAACCAGGACTAAACCGGGACTGAACCAGGACTGAACCAGGACTAGATCAGGACTGAACCAGGACTAAACCAGGACTGTTTATCTGTTTATTTATAGAATTGTTTATCTTCTTCCGTGTTGTTGTTTATCTTCTTCCGTGTTGTTTATCTTCTTCCGTGTTGTTGTTTATCTTCTTCCGTGTTGTTGTTTTTCTTCTTCCGTGTTGTTGTTTTTCTTCTTCCGTGTTGTTGTTTATCTTCTTCCGTGTTGTTTATCTTCTTCCGTGTTGTTGTTTATCTTCTTCCGTGTTATCTTTTTCCGTGTTGTTGTTTATCTTCTTCCGTGTTGTTGTTTATCTTCTTCCGTGTTGTTGTTTATCTTCTTCCGTGTTGTTGTTTATCTTCTTCCGTGTTGTTATCTTTTTCCGTGTTGTTGTTTATCTTCTTCCGTGTTGTTGTTTATCTTCTTCCGTGTTGTTTATCTTCTTCCGTGTTATTGTTTATCTTCTTCCGTGTTGTTGTTTATCTTCTTCCGTGTTGTTGTTTATCTTCTTCCGTGTTGTTTTTCTTCTTCCGTGTTGTTGTTTATCTTCTTCCGTGTTGTTTATCTTCTTCCGTGTTGTTGTTTATCTTCTTCCGTGTTGTTATCTTTTTCCGTGTTGTTGTTTATCTTCTTCCGTGTTGTTATCTTTTTCCGTGTTGTTGTTTATCTTCTTCCGTGTTGTTTATCTTCTTCCGTGTTGTTGTTTATCTTCTTCCGTGTTGTTGTTTATCTTCTTCCGTGTTGTTTATCTTCTTCCGTGTTGTTGTTTATCTTCTTCCGTGTTGTTGTTTATCTTCTTCCGTGTTGTTTATCTTCTTCCTTGTTGTTGTTTATCTTCTTCCGTGTTGTTTATCTTCTTCCGTGTTGTTGTTTATCTTCTTCCGTGTTGTTGTTTATCTTCTTCCGTGTTGTTGTTTATCTTCTTCCGTGTTGTTATCTTCTTCCGTGTTGTTTATCTTCTTCCGTGTTGTTGTTTATCTTCTTCCGTGTTGTTATCTTTTTCCGTGTTGTTGTTTATCTTCTTCCGTGTTGTTATCTTTTTCCGTGTTGTTGTTTATCTTCTTCCGTGTTGTTGTTTATCTTCTTCCGTGTTGTTTATCTTCTTCCGTGTTGTTGTTTTTCTTAAGCGTGACGGAGACGTGATCTGCAGTAAAGTCCTTCGAGGGAACAGGAGGGTGTTTAAATTGGAGGCGGAGCTGGACGCCACGGTGGAGCAGTTACACCACGTCCTGTTTGTGCGGGTGGAGGACATGCACCGCTGGAACCCCAGTATCCAGCAGATCAGGGTGAGCCTGCAGGTGGCGCTATGAAATATGCTAAAACTATCTCCTGCCGACACTTTGTATGTATCTGACCCAAACTGCACTCAAGACTACACCTGCAGGGGGCGCTCCTGCAATGAAATGACCAGGAAACAGAGTATTTATATAAATCTGCTGTTCATCATCTCCTCATAAAGTGGAGTCATTATTCACGGGTAAAGTTCCCATCATGCACCGCGCGTCGCTACGGGAGAAACGAGGTATATTTACTTAAAGTTGTGTAATACTCGTGATATTTGATAATACTTTACTTCGTTCAATCTAAACAGAAATAAACGGCTGCGACGACGACGACACTTTGACTCTTCTTCAATGAAATAATAAAGAGTTCAAAATAAACTGTAATTATTTCAGTGCCCATTTTACATCTTCAGCTATTTGTCAGCGGCCGTCACGGTTGCTAGGCGACGTAACGTAAGCGGTAAGGTCAGCGCAAGTTCGCACGAGTCCCACTTCAGCACCAGAGAGGCTGTACAGAGGAGTACCCTTTGTCGGCTGGGTACTTGGAACGGTACTTTGAACGGTACGTCGAACGATACTTTGAACGATACTTTGAACGATACTTTGAACGGTACTTTGAACGGTACTTTGAACGGTACTTTGAACAATACTTTTAATGATACTTTGAACAGTACTTTGAACGATACTTTGAACGATATTTTGAACGATACTTTGAACGATACTTTGAACGATACTTTGAACGATACTTTGAACGATACTTTGAACGATACTACTCCTGAACGGTGCCTTTGTGGGACTGGGACAGCTCTGCATCAGGACTAAACTGTGGCCTGTTTATAATTCGATTTATCTGATTTTACAACTCAATTTTACAAGCAGGTGGTGCACTCTTTATCAGAAAAGTGACACAGTGGATCTTTAATTTGAATGGCTCTAGCTTTAACGTGAGGTTTGTACATGTGTAACGTGTTTTTTTTCGTCACTTTGAGTCTGTATTAACACTGGTGCTAATTAGCTCGCTCCTGTGGAAAAAGGTTTAATTGAATCAGGTTTCGTGCTAAATTACACATGCTAGCTCGCTAATTGCCTGTGGTAGCTCGGAGGGTCTCGTCAAGGTTACGACTAAGTGGCAAAGGCACGTCGTTCAGATGAGTGGATTTAATGTGACATCCCATAATAAAACATCGTTTTAGCATGTTAGCCTAGCAACCCCCACCGAGACCGAAGAGAATCACTGGAAGAATCACAGTTCTGAAATACGGTAAAGCCATATTGCGTGACATTTATTTTGAGTTGAGTGTCAGTCAGAAATAACGACATCAGAGAGAATGTTCAGAAAAGACCCTCCCTGAACAAGAATGAGAACTGAGATTAATTTATCTCTGAACAGACACTGTAAACAAACAAAGTGTAAACAAACAAAGTGTAAACAAACAAACTGTAAACAAACAAAGTGTAAACAAACAAACTGTAAACAAACAAACTGTAAACAAACATATAAGGAGCCATTTGTACATCATGGCAAAGGACAACAGATGAAAACCAGCCTCTTGGCTAATTCTGGCATTTTAAACAGTCACTGTTGGTCAACACTGTCCACTATAAATAAATAAATAAATAAATAAACTGTAAACAAACAGGTGTGTTAGCCTCAGGTGTGTTAGCTTCAGGTGTGTTAGCCTCAGGTGTGTTAGCTTCAGGTGTGTTAGCCTCAGGTGTGTTAGCTTCAGGTGTGTTAGCCTCAGGTGTGTTAGCTTCAGGTGTGTTAGCCTCAGGTGTGTTAGCTTCAGGTGTGTTAGCCTCAGGTGTGTTAGCTTCAGGTGTGTTAGCTTCAGGTGTGTTAGCTTCAGGTGTGTTAGCTTCAGGTGTGTTAGCCTCAGGTGTGTTAGCTTCAGGACTGTCTTGGACGAGCAGCCAAACGTCTTCGCTCTGAAACTTTTTGTCTCATTATAGATTTAACTTTGGCTTTTACTCTTTGTCACCGAGGTTATTTATATTGTATTATATACACAGACTGACCTGAGCTGTGTCCAGACACAGACTGACCTGAGCTGTGTCCAGACTGACCTGAGCTGTGTCCAGTCACAGACTGACCTGAGCTGTGTCCAGTCACACACTGACCTGAGCTGTGTCCAGACTGACCTGAGCTGTGTCCAGACACAGACTGACCTGAGCTGTGTCCAGACTGACCTGAGCTGTGTCCAGTCACACACTGACCTGAGCTGTGTCCAGACTGACCTGAGCTGTGTCCAGACTGACCTGAGTAAAGTGGCTGTAATGACACATAACTGAACTGTTCACTGTTAAAGTTGTATTCTGGAGTTTTCCATGTCTCCAGGGAGATATTGTTGCGGTCACCTCTCCACAGATCTGACCTGTAACTTCACTTGATGTTGTCAGCTGCTTTTCTTTATGGACATAGATATGTTTAATGCCACGCGGTGGAACATTTTAGAAAATGCAATGTCATGTAAAAACTGTAGTGATTTACACGAGGTCATGACCAAATAAAACTCTAAGCCTTAAACGTGTGCCGTCGTGCAGGTCGTCCGCAGACTCGGCTCGGACACTGTCATCACACATGAGGTTTCCGCGGCGACGGCGGGGAACCTGATTGGTCAGAGAGATTTCCTGAGTGTGAGGCACAGCTGGAAACATCAGGACACAGTTTATCTGGGAGGAACCTCCGTCCACCTGGAGGCGCTACCCCCCCAGAGCGGCTTCATCAGGTACTACTGCAGTACACAGAAAAGTACACGGCGTGATACACGGCGCGGTACACGGCGCGGTACACGGCGCGGTACACGGCGCGGTACACAACGCAGTACATGGCGCAGTACAGAGATGCAGTACAGAGACGCAGTACACAACACAGTACAGAAACGCAGTACAGAGACGCAGTACACAACGCAGTACAGCAATGCAGTACACAACGCAGTAGAGAGACGCAGTACAGAGACGCAGTACACCAACACAGTACAGCAGCGCTTTACATCACTGACATGAGTACTGCAGATGTTACTGCATTATACCACTGGTACTGTGGTTACTTCAGTATGAGTACTACAAGTATTTAGTTACTTCAGTATATAAGTGTAAGGCATTATTATTACTTAGTAGTGGGGTATAAGTAGTAGTATAGTCGCTGGCCCATCGCTCCGGCCCATCGCTCCGGCCCATCGCTCCGGCCCATCGCTCCGGCCCATCGCTCCGGCCCATGGCTCCGGCCCATGGCTCCGGCCCATCGCTCCGGCCCATCGCGTCGGCCCATCGCGTCGGCCCAGACGTCTAAAGACCTGAGTGATTATGAAACACGAGCGTGAGTTTAATGTGAAAAAACACTCATTTATTCAGGTCCCAGCTGCTAAAGGACCATGCTAACCTGCTAATTACACACGCTAACCTGACAATTACTCATGCTAGCATGCTAATTACACATGCTAGCTCACTAATGACAGACTCTAATGCACCGAGCGGCTGAAGCAGTGCACTTTGGGTAAATAACAGTGATTATCTCATATCACTGCACCCAATTATAAGAAAAAGAACAGAAATATAAAAGTATTATTATTCAAAACGATAAATGTGCGTTTAGACGACACTGTAATAATAATAATAATAACAATAACAATAATAATAACAATAATAATAATAATAATATAATAATAATAATAATAACAACAATAATAATAATAATTAAAGCCGCAAGCGGCATCGAACGGCCCTCGCGGGCCGTGCTTCGCACTAGGCTGGCCCCGCACTCCCTGTGGGTGGCGCTAACGCGCCACTTGTCCCTTTTTTATTACGGCTTTGGGCTGCACTTGTCACCAAACAAGTCAAAACACACTGGAAGTTCTGATGCACAAGATGCAAAAACATGGGTTTTCCAGGCATCGCCATGGCAACACCGTGCAAAATACAAACTTGGCCCCTTGGACTTTTTTGACGGGGACGACCTGAAGAATCACTGTGCCAAATTTCACATTCCTCAATGAAGTGAATAAGTCGTTATAAGACTTTGAAATGTATGAAACTTTGGAAATTTTCCCATTAGGATTACATGGGCGCTTTCGCGCATCGCCATGGCAACCCAGTGAAAAATATGACTTGGGTCTGATTGACTTTTTTGATCAGGATGACATGAAGAGTCATGGTGCCAAATTTCACATTATTCCATGAAACTAATATTTTTCCCATGAATGGGAAAAATTGGGAGGTTTCCCATTAGGATAACATTGGCAGTTTGGCGCATCGCTATGGCAACACGGTGCAAAAGACGACATAGGTCTGATTGACTTTATTGATTGGGATGACCCAAAGGAATTTTGTGTCAAATTTGGTAACATTTGGGAAAACTACATTTTCGGCCTTCCATACAAATTTATTAGATGTTCTGTAGGGGGCGCTATCGCGCCAATTTAGTTTCTGTCATAATGAGTAGCTTTAGGCCCATAAGTTTTACAACTGATTTGAATTTGAGCCAAATCGGACTTTGCATGCGCAAACGGGAGCAAATTTTGAAATTTGAAAATTGCAAAAATTCCGATGGAATTTTGCGGCTTCGCCGCACGGAAACCGTGATAGGGATCATCATAAATTGGATAACTTTTGATGCCCCACTTGTCTAGATGATGTACAGTGAATTTCAGCCCTGCAGGTGAAGCGCCTTCAGAGGAGTTGACGAAAATGCGACGTCAGCGAAAACGCTGACTCAGCATTTTGGAATTTTCAATCCAAGATGGCCGACTTCCGGTGTGTCAGGGGGCGTGGCCATAATAATATTTTTTGTTTGGCATCACTTGAAGAATGCGTGTACCGAATTTCGTGGCTGTATGAAAAAGTTGACGTCGACGTCTCCCATTGACGTCAAAAATTTGACTTTTGCAGGGGGCGCTGTCGCGCCATTTTTTTATGCCCAATGATGCACCATAAAAAAAAAAAAAATTTTCGCCAGACCTGAATGATGGGCAAAATTTGGTGAGTTTTTGAATATATTTAGGGGGTCAAATTAGTGCTCAAAGAGCAGAAGGAAGAAGAAATAAAAAAAAAAAAAATAATAATATTTTTAGCAAAAACAATATATCCGATAACATTACAATGACATATTATACGTTTTTTGAAAGCTCTCGACTTTCCCCACGTCACCGTGGGGTCAATGGCGAATGACGAGCGCTAACGCGCTCGTCATTCGCCATGACGTCGGGGTCCGCCATTGACCTCCCATTGACTTCCATTCATTTTAGCAGTAATAAAGATGGCCCATGCCTGCGGCATGGGGGCTTGGATAGGGCTCGATGCCAGGAGTGTGTTTGGAGACATGAGCGCTTCGCGCTGCGTCAGCGTCAACAATGAGTCAATGGGCTTCGCCCATTGACTCATTGTTGACGCTGACATGCTAGCAAGAACAAATATGCATGTCCCATGCCTACGGCATGGGTTGCTAGGACACAGGAGTCTGTGCAAGGTTGCGGTGCTGCCACGAAGTTGCGCGCTTCGCGCGCAACTTCGTGAAGACAGTTTGCAACGATGAGTGCTTCGCACTCATCGTTGCGGAAGCAATAGGCCCTACGCCCTGTAGGGGCTCGGGCCTAATAATAATATAATAATAATAATAATAACAACAATAATAATAATAATAATAATAATAACAACAATAATAATAATAATAATAATAATAATAATGATAATAATAATAACAATAATATAATAATAATAATAATAATAATAATAATAACAACAACAACAACAATAATAATAATAATAATAATAATAATAATAATAATAATATAATAACAATAATAATAATAATAATAATAATAATAATAATAATAATAATAGTGTCACAGGTGTTTCTCAAGTCATTGAAAGAGGACAAATATCGACTTAAATCACATTTGTATATTTTTGTGGCGTTATGGCGTTAGTCGCCGGTCCAGCCTGGACGTGGTCAGTTTGTGCGTCCGGATGTAAAACAGTTTTATGGGATGTCATTTATTTTAAATCAGACACAAAACACAAAATGAAACCGACGTAAACGTGGTCAGACTTTTATTATCACAGAAATCATCACGTGACAGAAATGGAACGATTCAAGAAGAATCGAAAAACATCCTAATGTGTGTGTGTGTGTGTGTATAGGGATGTGTGTGTGGGTTTGTGTGTATTTATGTGTGTGTGTATTTATGTGTGTTTGTGTGTATTTATGTGTGTGTGTATTTATGTGTGTTTTTGTGTATTTATGTGTGTTTGTGTGTATTTATGTGTTTATGTGTGTTTGTGTGTATTTATGTGTGTGTGTATTTATGTGTGTTTTTGTGTATTTATGTGTGTTTGTGTGTATTTATGTGTGTGTGTATTTATGTGTGTTTTTGTGTATTTATGTGTGTGTGTGTGTGTATTTATGTGTGTGTGTGTATTTATGTGTGTGTATTTATGTGTGAGTGTGTGTGTGTCTTTTTGTGTGTATTTGTGTATTTATGTGTGTTTTTGTGTGTATTTATGTGTGTGTGTGTGTGTGTGTATAGGGATGTGTGTGTGTGTATTTGTGTGTGTGTGTATTTATGTGTGTTTTTGTGTATTTATGTGTGTTTGTGTGTATTTATGTGTTTGTGTGTTTTTGTGTGTATTTGTGTGTGTTTTTGTGTGTATTTATGTGTGTGTGTATTTATGTGTGTGTGTGTGTATTTATGTGTGTGTGTAGGGGTGTGTGTGTGTGTGTGTATTTATGTGTGTGTGTATTTATGTGTTTTTGTGTGTATTTATGTGTGTTTTTGTGTGTTTGTGTGCTTTTGTGTGTATTTGTGTGTATTTATGTGTGTTTTTGTGTGTATTTATGTGTGTTTTTGTGTGTTTTTGTGTGTATTTATGTGTTTTTGTGTGTATTTATGTGTTTTTGTGTGTATTAATGTGTTTTGTGTGTTTGTGTGCTTTTGTGTGTATTTGTGTGTATTTATGTGTGTTTTTGTGTGTATTTATGTGTGTGTGTTTGTGTGTATTTATGTGTGTTTTTGTGTGTTTTTGTGTGTATTTATGTGTGTGTGTTTGTGTGTATTTATGTGTGTTTTTGTGTGTTTTTGTGTGTATTTATGTGTTTTTGTGTGTTTGTGTGTATTTGTGTGTATTTATGTGTGTATTTGTGTGTTTTTGTGTGTATTTGTGTGTATTTATGTGTGTGTTTTTGTGTGTATTAATGTGTTTTTGTGTGTTTTTGTGTGTTTGCAGGGCGGAGGATGGACCCACCTGTTTTATTCTTGAGCCGATTGGACCAAACAGAAGTAAATTCACGTGGCTCCTGAACCTGGACGTCAAGGTCTGTGTGTGTCAGTGTGTTTTAGTATCCTAGCAACTGAAAGATGCTCTGTGGAATGTATCTACTGGAGCCAGCGACCTGCTAGTCTCCATGGAGATGGTATTGGTTTGAGACACACACAGGTGTGTCTCTGCGGGTCAAGGACACACCCGTGTGCGTCTCTGCGGGTCCTGGACACACCCGTGTGCGTCTCTGCGGGTCCTGGACACACCCGTGTGCGTCTCTGCAGGTCCTGGACACACCCGTGTGCGTCTGTGCGGGTCCTGGACACACCCGTGTGCGTCTGTGCGGGTCCTGGACACACCCGTGTGCGTCTCTGCAGGTCAAGGACACACCCGTGTCTTTAGCTGCAGGTTCAGGTGGAGGTCATAGTTTTTTGAGGTTTGTTTTGGGGACATGGACATAAAAACATCGTTAGTACAGTGGGACACGTCTGGTCCTTGTTTACGTTGTTGTTGCTCAGAAACAGAACTGGATGAACCTCTTCATGTGTCACATGTGCTGCTCCCGTCCAATCAGGAAGCAGCAAACAGCTCCTTAAAGAAACAGCTCAGACAAACTTTAAATGTGATTCTGATGAAGACATGATGTAAACAAATGAACTAGTCCTGGTTTAGTCCTGGTCTAGTCCTGGTTTAGTCCTGGTTTAGTCCTGGTTTAGTCCTGGACTAGTCCTGGTCCAGTCCTGGTCCAGTCCTGGTCCAGTCCTGGTCCAGTCCTGGTCCAGTCCTGGTCCAGTCCTGGTCCAGTCCTGGTCTGTGCTCATATGTGTTTGTTGTTTTCAGGGCTGGTTGCCTAAGTCTGTGGTGAATCAGGCTTTACCTCGCGCTCAGTTGGACTTCACTCGACACCTGCGCAGACACTTGTCCACAGGGGGCGCTCTGCAGGGTGAGCCGAGCAGGTGAAGGAGAGGATCACACGAGAGCAAGAGAAGAACAACCAGTCTAACCCGTCTCCACACTTCAAGCTCCGCCCGTTGAACTCAGGTGTTTGTGATCGGTGCAGTCATGTGTGATGTCACCAAGTACTGAAAATGGGAGTGGCCACTAGGGGCAGCACACACTTCCATGTGAAGGTTTTGACCAGGAAGCTGCAGATGAACCTGTTTTGTTCTAATGTTTCCAAAAAAATGACCTGGGACAGACATGATGTGACTGAAACACGTCACACACATTTTACTCATGAAAAAATGGATTTGAGTTTTTGTTTTTCAAAAGTCAAACTCAAAATTAGAAACGTTTTCGTCGTCGTTTTAACGTTTTTGCTCTGAGCGTTTTTATCAGAAATGTAGGAAAAAACCCACAAATCAGACTGAAGAGAAATAAAAATACAGACTAAATGAGGCCTCGCTCGGGCTCCGGGGCCTCACTTAGACTCAGACTCTGAGGTCTCCCTCGGGCTGTGAAGTGTGTGGAGTGTGTGACGTGTGTGGAGTGTGTGGAGTGTGTGACGTGTGTGGAGTGTGTGGAGTGTGTGGAGTGTGTGGAGTGTGTGGAGTGTGTGGAGTGTGTGACGTGTGTGGAGTGTGTGGAGTGTGCGAAGTGTGCGAAGTGTGTGGAGTGTGTGAAGTGTGTGGAGTGTGTGGAGTGTGTGGAGTGTGTGGAGTGTGTGGAGTGTGCGGAGTGTGTGAAGTGTGTGGAGTGTGTGGAGTGTGTGAAGTGTGTGGAGTGTGTGGAGTGTGTGGAGTGTGTGAAGTGTGTGAAGTGTGCGGAGTGTGCGGAGTGTGTGGAGTGTGCGGAGTGTGTGGAGTGTGTGACGTGTGCGGAGTGTGTGAAGTGTGTGGAGTGTGTGAAGTGTGTGGAGTGTGTGACGTGTGTGGAGTGTGTGGAGTGTGTGAAGTGTGTGGAGTGTGTGAAGTGTGTGGAGTGTGTGACGTGTGTGGAGTGTGCGGAGTGTGTGGAGTGTGGAGTGTGTGGAGTGTGTGGAGTGTGTGGAGTGTGTGGAGTGTGTGGAGTGTGTGAAGTGTGTGGAGTGTGTGGAGTGTGTGGAGTGTGTGGAGTGTGTGAAGTGTGTGGAGTGTGTGAAGTGTGTGGAGTGTGTGACGTGTGTGGAGTGTGCGGAGTGTGTGGAGTGTGGAGTGTGTGGAGTGTGCGGAGTGTGTGGAGTGTGCGGAGTGTGTGACGTGTGTGGAGTGTGTGAAGTGTGTGGAGTGTGTGAAGTGTGTGGAGTGTGTGACGTGTGTGGAGTGTGCGGAGTGTGTGGAGTGTGGAGTGTGTGGAGTGTGTGGAGTGTGTGGAGTGTGTGGAGTGTGTGGAGTGTGTGAAGTGTGTGGAGTGTGTGGAGTGTGTGGAGTGTGTGGAGTGTGTGAAGTGTGTGGAGTGTGTGAAGTGTGTGGAGTGTGTGACGTGTGTGGAGTGTGCGGAGTGTGTGGAGTGTGGAGTGTGTGGAGTGTGCGGAGTGTGTGACGTGTGTGGAGTGTGTGGAGTGTGTGGAGTGTGTGGAGTGTGTGAAGTGTGCGGAGTGTGCGGAGTGTGTGGAGTGTGTAATGTTTGTTGTTTCTCGTGTGTGTGTTTCTCTTCAGGCTGCTCCACTGACTCCAACACAAACACACTCGTGTTTTTTTTACTGGTTGTAGTTTTACTTTTTTAAATAAACTTGTTTTTCTAAGATGATTTTGACTCTTGATCTGTTTTTTTAAATCATCTCGACTCAATCAACATGAGATTTCACAAGTTTTAACTGAACAAAAATAGTTTATTTGTTGTGAGATGGTTCTTCTTTTGGAGTAGAAAAACAGATGTTGTGTTAGATTTATATGTTTTACCCCAGATTTCTACACAATAATTTAAATATGGAACAAATAGACAATTGTACAATAATTTAACTGAAACCTGACTCAGAAAAAAACAACAAAACTCATTATAGCAGCAGTTTTGTGTAACTTTGTCTGAAGAACACGAACGTCACAGTCACTCCATCAATTTCCAAATCATTTAATTTTATTTCTTTATATTTTTGAGAATAGAAAAATTAACTGCTCAACTTATATATTTAGTTTTATTTAGAGTCATTGAACGTTTATTAATATCAAACCACAGTTCATTTTCTAGTGTTTGTTTAAGGTTTGGTGAGTCCTTTCCCGAGGCTGGTGTCAAAATGAAACGCACCTCATTAAAATACATTAAAATAATGTGGGTCCTAAAACAGAGCCCTGTGGTACACCACGCGTCATCATGTTTTCAGCAGAATTTGTATCATTCACGTGCACACAGGTCTGTTCAGAGGATCGTTTTAAGCCCAGTCTTTAAATATACACTTTTTTTTTTTTCTAACACCAGAGGGAGACAAAGCGACAACAAAGGCCCCGCCCCCTTCAGGTTTTAGACGGAACCTTGAAACATCCAAAATCATCTGGTCTGCGATCACGATTATAATGAATTTGAGTAATAAAAACAGATGTAATTGTGTAAAGAGTAAACATAGATATATTTACAAAAAAAAACAAAAAAAAAAACAGATTTTACATAATACAAACCCCTAACACTAATTCCCCTGTTGCTAACGCTAACAGGAGCGACCTCGGGGAAAGAAGGACCTGATTTGTCTGTTATTAATGTTCAGATCTTGATTTACAGACACAATAGTGAAATAAAAACCCCAGGATCATGTAGAGGGTTAATACGAACATTTAAGACCAGAATGAGTCTGAAGCAGCAGAGACAGAGAGAGGACAGAGGGGGCGCTGTTCAACACAGAAAGAGAAATGGACAAAGAGGCGATGGAAGTGCACTACATCCATTTATATATACAGCCTATGCTAGCAGGTTAGCTACATCCATTTATATATACAGTCTATGCTAGCAGGTTGGCTACATCCATTTATATATACAGTCTATGCTAGCAGGTTGGCTACATCCATTTATATATACAGTCTATGCTAGCAGATGTTATGTCTTTCTTTAGCATCTTTATTTGTTTTGTTATGGATCTTTTGGACCTAACCTTCGTAAAACCATCTGTTGTTATGTTTGGGTGTATCTCTTGTTCGTGCGTCCTCCAGACAGTTTGATTAGACTAAACTGGCTTGTTTTGATGGTATAAATACTCTGTGTTTACATTTGTCCACTGAGGGCGAGACGACACTGTGAGGGACACAGATCTTTGACAATTGTGCACAGTCGATTCAATAAACCAGACTTTTTGATTCAAGATGACTTCTCTGTGGATTTTATATCTTTAAGGTTTTTCACTATTAGAAATTCCACAACATTAGCTCCATTTATATATACAGTCTATGCTAGCATGTTAGCTATGTCCATTTATATATACAGTCTATGCTAGCATGTTAGCTACGTCCATTTATATATACAGTCTATGCTAGCATGTTAGCTATGTCCATTTATATATACAGTCTATGCTAGCATGTTAGCTACGTCCATTTATATATACAGTCTATGCTAGCATGTTAGCTACATCCATTTATATATACAGTCTATGCTAGCATGTTAGCTACGTCCATTTATATATACAGTCTATGCTAGCATGTTAGCTACATCCATTTATATATACAGTCTATGCTAGCATGTTAGCTACATCCATTTATATATACAGTCTATGCTAGCATGTTAGCTACGTCCATTTATATATACAGTCTATGCTAGCATGTTAGCTACATCCATTTATATATACAGTCTATGCTAGCATGTTAGCTACGTCCATTTATATATACAGTCTATGCTAGCATGTTAGCTACATCCATTTATATATACAGTCTATGCTAGCATGTTAGCTACATCCATTTATATATACAGTCTATGCTAGCATGTTAGCTACGTCCATTTATATATACAGTCTATGCTAGCATGTTAGCTACGTCCATTTATATATACAGTCTATGCTAGCATGTTAGCTACATCCATTTATATATACAGTCTATGCTAGCATGTTAGCTACGTCCATTTATATATACAGTCTATGCTAGCATGTTAGCTACATCCATTTATATATACAGTCTATGCTAGCATGTTAGCTACATCCATTTATATATACAGTCTATGCTAGCATGTTAGCTACGTCCATTTATATATACAGTCTATGCTAGCATGTTAGCTACGTCCATTTATATATACAGTCTATGCTAGCATGTTAGCTACGTCCATTTATATATACAGTCTATGCTAGCATGTTAGCTACGTCCATTTATATATACAGTCTATGCTAGCATGTTAGCTACGTCCATTTATATATACAGTCTATGCTAGCATGTTAGCTACATCCATTTATATATACAGTCTATGCTAGCATGTTAGCTACGTCCATTTATATATACAGTCTATGCTAGCATGTTAGCTACATCCATTTATATATACAGTCTATGCTAGCATGTTAGCTACATCCATTTATATATACAGTCTATGCTAGCACGTTAGCTTAGCTTCTCTCTTCTTACCGTACGGTGATTCCGGGGCATCTGGCTTTTGCAGTGTTGTAACAGTGATGTCATTAGCACTACAGACCGTACAGACCACATCAGACCGCAGCGGTGTGAGCGGCGGACGCCTCCTCTGAGATCACAAACGTGCGATGGTGTCATGTTCGTACCTCGTGTGACTGTGGCTGATTCTCGCCGAGAGGCTGAAGGACATGGACGTCTGGAGATGTCCTCAAATATGACGTCCTGTTTCCAGTGAAGCCAAGGGCCCGACTGGAGCCGTGGGGAATATTCGCAATATTGTGATTTAAATGTAGGGACAGTGTCTCTGGGCTGGCCTGGGAACGCCTCGGGGTCCCGTCGGAGCTGCTGGAGGAAGCGTCTGGGGTGACATAGGGCAGCTTTAATTCTTCAAATCCCATGAACCCTCGAAGACCCGACGGAGAGTATAGAGCTCCTGAATCTGAGGTTCGACTATCGGTCTAAATTGTCCCAAAGTAACAGCTCAAATAAAGTTTAAAGGTGTAACAGCAAACAACGAAGTTAAATCTGTCACTGGACAAATCGTTGTAGGACTGAAGACGTTTCTCTGCTCGTCCAAGTCTCTTCTTCAGGTCTGGTCAGATGCTGGTGGACACTGCCTTTAAATCTGTCTGAGGAGCTAACTACACTGAAACTGTAAACAGCTGTTGTCTCCAGTTTCAGCTGAAACGACCCTGTTCAGCCTTAACGACCCTGCTCTTGTTCTCATTGTTCTGGGTCTGAGGATGGAGTTATAGATGGACAGATTATGTTATTGTTTATGGCTCGGGGTTTTGTCCTTAGGGTTTTGTCCTTAGGGTGTATATGTAAGCTTCCTGTAAACTTCTGCCAGTTTGTTCTCCTTGGCTTCTTCCGGGAAGAAGCCAAGGAGAACAAACTGGCCTTTTTAGATTGAGCAGTAACAATAGGAGAGGACAGGCGACTCCAGGTAGAAGTTTACAGGAAGCCCACACATACAGACCAATACCTGCTGTTTGACTCACACCATCCACTGCAGCACAAACTCGGAGTGATCCGGACACTACAACCACAGAGACACAAACACAGAGGGAAAGGTGAAGGAGGAGCAACATGTGGACAAAGCCCTCTCTGCATGTGGAGATCCAAAATGGGCCTTCAATAGATCGAAGGGCTAAAAAACAGGACAACAGGGAATCTGAACCTAGAAGGAGAGGAGTTACCATCCCTTACACTGCAGGTGTGTCTGAAAAACCTCAGAGAATCTTCAGACAGGATGAGATTCCTGTCTTTTTCAAACCCACAAACACTTTAAGGCAAACATTGGTTCACCCTAAGGACAAAACCCCGAGCCATAAACAGAGTAATGTGTCTACTCCATTCAGTGAAGAGTGAGCGTCACACTGGAGAAACTAAACAGCTGCTCCATAAGACGATGGACCAACACCGGCGGGAGATTCCTCTGGACCCCAGTCCGCCGTGCATCTCCATCTTAAAGACACTGACCACCTCCTTTGAAGAGAGTGAAGTTCAGATCTGAGCCAGAGAAAAGAAATGGTTTGAGAGAGGAGTTAAAGAAGATGTTTTTATTAGAAAAGAGAATCCTTCCTTAAACAGAAATGGGGCCTGAGACATAATCTGTCCATCTACACCTCCATCCTCAGACCCAGAACAATGAGAACAATCGCAGGGTCCTTAAGGCTGAACAGGGTCGTTTCAGCTGAAACTGGAGACAACAGCTGTTTACAGTTTCAGTGTCGTTAGCTCCTCAGACAGATTTAAAGGCAGTGTCCACCAGCATCTGACCAGACCTGGACGACTGAGGGTCCACTTAAAGGTATAATGTGTAACTTTTCTGGTTGGACTCCTGTTGCCAGCTGTTTGTATCCATGGATCTGTTATTGCTTTGCCTGGAATGTTCCAAAGTATGGCATTAAGTGTCTTGCCAAAGGACACAACCACGGCATTCATGTGTGGGAACTGGAATCGCACCATCAACCTGTGGGTCAATGGACAAATGCTCTACCAACTGAGCCACTGTCAAGTCCCTTTTAACATAGAAACATTTACAGAGTCACAATAATAAAAACACAAGAAACATAAAGTTTTTAAGTCGTTTTTACTTCTCCGTACCGTTTAAAAATTCAATAAATATTAATAGTTAAAGCTTTCATTCACGTTTGTATATACAAGAACTATACAGTACACAAGGAGCCGTAGAAACAGAACTACAAAGTACACAAGGAGCCGTAGGAACAGAACTACAGAGTACACAAGGAGCCGTAGGAACAGAACTATAAAGTACACAAGGAGCCGTAGGAACAGAACTACAGAGTACACAAGGAGCCGTAGGAACAGAACTACAGAGTACACAAGGAGGCGTAGAAACAGAACTATAAAGTACACAAGGAGCCGTAGGAACAGAACTACAAAGTACACAAGGAGGCGTAGGAACAGAACTACAAAGTACACAAGGAGCCGTAGGAACAGAACTACAGAGTACACAAGGAGCCGTAGGAACAGAGCTATAAAGTACACAAGGAGCCGTAGGAAAAGAACTACAGAGTACACAAGGAGGCGTAGAAACAGAACTATAAAGTACACAAGGAGGCGTAGAAACAGAACTATAAAGTACACAAGGAGCCGTAGGAACAGAACTACAGAGTACACAAGGAGCCGTAGGAACAGAACTATAAAGTACACAAGGAGCCGTAGGAACAGAACTACAGAGTACACAAGGAGCCGTAGGAACAGAACTATAAAGTACACAAGGAGCCGTAGGAACAGAACTACAGAGTACACAAGGAGCTGTAGGAACAGAACTATAAAGTACACAAGGAGCCGTAGGAACAGAACTACAGAGTACACAAGGAGCCGTAGGAACAGAACTATAAAGTACAGAAGGAGCCGTAGAAACAGAACTATAAAGTACACAAGGAGGCGTGGAAACAGAACTATAAAGTACACAAGGAGGCGTAGAAACAGAACTATAAAGTACACAAGGAGGCGTAGAAACAGAACTATAAAGTACACAAGGAGGCGTAGAAACAGAACTATAAAGTACACAAGGAGGCGTAGAAACAGAACTATAAAGTACACAAGGAGCCGTAGAAACAGAACTATAAAGTACACAAGGAGGCATAGAAACAGAACTATAAAGTACACAAGGAGGCGTAGAAACAGAACTACAAAGGACACAAGGAGGCGTAGAAACAGAACTATAAAGTACACAAGGAGGCGTAGAAACAGAACTATAAAGGACACAAGGAGGCGTAGAAACAGAACTATAAAGTACACAAGGAGGCGTAGAAACAGCAGGAGTCAGGTCCATTTCACCTCCGGCTCTTTCACTTCTGACACATTTACACAGTACCAGGGCAGACGGGTCGGGTCTTTGCCTTGTGTTTCAGTCTTGTAATGGAGGATTGGGCCACACAGTGGGCCGCACGGTGGGCCGCACGGTGGGCCGCTCGGCGGGTCACACAGTGGGTCGGTTCAAGTTTGACAGTCGTTTTTGTAACAATGTAAAAGTAATGAGCACCAAGACTTCAGGAGACAGAGTCCTGTGGAGAATGATGTGCCGGTGAAGTGATATTAAAAATGGAATTAAATCAAATATATATCCACGGGTTTCAGAGTAAACCATTGCCATAACGATTAACAATTTAAAACACAATATTATGTTTAGGTCTGTGGACCAATGCAAACTGTTTAAAAGGAACTTTTTCACATTTTAAGACGGTAAAAATCAGGTACAGCGCTTTTAAGTTGGATCCATTTTGTGAGTTTTTGTGATTTGACGGCACAGCTGAAGCCCCACGGCCCCTCCCTCCTGTTCACATACTTTTATAATAGTTCTATAGTAGTTCTATAGTAGTTCTAATGCACTTGAGGAACATGCGAACAACTGTACAAGAATGAAGCTCTGCAGCCCTCAGGTTCTGAACATGAGTGTGGACCACAGCACCTGCAGGTTTGCTACCAGCTTTAAACCCTCTCTCCTTCTCCCTCCCTCCATCTTTCCTCCTCCCTCCCTCTCTCCCCCTCTCTTCCTGCTCTCTTTCGTTCTTTCCCTCCTTCTTGTCTGGTAGACTTACGTTGGTAGTTGAATGTTACACTTGTACGCTTCATGAGCCGTTGATCTCGTTCTCGATTTGATGGTTTCATGTCAGATGTTCTGCTGCGGTTTATGGAACTACAGGAGATTTGGTCCAGTTTTTGTTCCATGTGGATAGGCCCAGTAATTACAGAGATATTAACCATAAACCAGGTCTAAACCAGGTCTAAACCAGGTCTAAACCAGGTCTAAACCAGGTCTAAACCAGGTCTAAACCAGGTCTAAACCAGGTCTAAACCAGGTCTAAACCAGGTCTAAACCAGGTCTAAACCAGGTCTAAACCAGGTCCACACATCTGCGGTCTCACAGTTACACAGTGAAATCCACCTGAGTCTCCAGCTCCATTTTAAAGTCGATTTGAGATGTTATGACGTCACGAGCGCCGCCAGTTGCGTCGCATATTCACGTGGCTCGCCGTTCACATTCGAGCCAATATTTTTGTCCCTCTAAAATGCAGGAGTGTAGGCCTTTCACACCAAAACCTCAAACCGCGCGAGCTCCAATCACGAGCCTTCGCTTAGCACATCCAAAACGCCAAATGGACTCGTTTAGAAATGAAATGGACGACGGCTAAAAGCTTCAGAAGGGTCTAAAAATCAGCCTTGGACCAAAATGATACTGAAACGTGACTTTTATGTGAAGCACTTTGCTCAGATGAAGCTGTTTTTAAACCTGCTGTAGAAATAAACTTGAACTGAACTGAACAGATGGGTAAAAATGAGAAGTTCTCCTGGATCTGTGGACTCCAGGATCATGTAGAGCAGGAAAATACCAACGTTTAAGACCAAAATGAGTCCGAGCAGCAGGTACAGAGAGAGGGGACTTGAGTAATATTTGTGTATTTGAAGTAACAGTACTCCTACTCGAGTAAAAGTGACTGGAGCTTCACGTAACAATATCAATCTGTTTGTTTCTGGCTCCTTCAGTTTGGCTCGTTTTTGTGTTACGTAATTCCATGATCTATTACGCGGACATCTCTCAAAACTCCGCCCCTCTGTGTTACCTGAGCTGAAACGCGCTCCGTACTGCCCCGTGTGGTCTCCTGGTGTGAAAGGCCTGTCTGAAACGTTCCCTTTTTTTGAGGTGGACTCCCCGCCGCGTCAGTCCGTCTCCGGAGGTAGTACAGGGCCCTGGTCCCAGTCTGTGAGGGGGGCTCGGGGGGACGTCGCCGGGGTGCGGGTGGTGGATCGCGGGGGGCCGGACGGGTGGAGGATCTGGGGGTCTTGGAGTTCATTTTTTCCGCAGGATTGGCAGCAGAGTTTGTTGTATCCGGGGATGGAGCAGTATCGAGTGAGCGTGTCCATTTTGCAGAAGTGTGACGTGTCTCTTTCGCACAGTTTTTCTGGAAAAAAAATTAAAAATCAGATCAGGACGGTGTGTTTTTATAACGTGTGTGTGTGTGTGTGTGTGATACTCACCTGGTCCATGAGCCTGTGTCACAGCAGCAGCTCCGTCCAACCCCACCCCAGGATCGGTGCTCGTCTCTGGGGTCGTGGCTCTGACCTTCCTCCCCGCTCTGGACGTTGGGGACACGCTCGGACTTGGCGGCGTCGCTCCTGTCACTTTGCTCATCGCGGAAGTCGCTGTAGCTTTCGTCGTCGTCGTCGTCGTCGTGGTCGTCGTCGGTCTCGAGGTCCCGGTTGAGTCCAGGTCCGGGTCTATAACCGGATCTGGGAGGTCCGGGGAGTGCGTGTTTTGTCGTTTATTGCAGGATTCGCAGCAGAGTTTGTTGTACCCGGGGATGGAGCAGTACTGAGCCAGGACTTCCATTTGACAGAAGATGGACTTGTCTCGTAAACACGGCTCGTCTG